>NW_026775056.1:67500-105000 GCF_963082965.1 Carassius carassius
ACGCACGTCTGCCTCTTTAAATTCTCGAGCTCGTTACAGCAGGATGGATTCTGATTGGCTGTCAGTATTTTTTTTGTTCATCAGCTGGAAAAAATCATTCTGAAAGTGAGTCCAGCGATATCGTTTCTCTGCGCCTTTATCATTATAGTTGTGATGTAGACTATTCTATAAAACTGAGAATGATTTTTAGAACTATATCTTTATCGTTATCTTAACGACTCGAAATGCCTTGAGACTCGAAAGAGGTGAACTAATTTCAGTACAGAACCCATAGGATGTGGTGCATGCGAGACTGAACGTGTTACTCCCCGAGATGACTCGTTCCTTCTGAGTCACATTCAAGATTTATTCAAAATGAACGAATCGTTCAAGAATGACCCATCTCTACGGTTCATGTTCAGTAATTAATGGAGACACATTAAAGAGCAGCACTGCAGGAATCATGACAGAGGTTTAGATTGGGGAGGAAGAAGAAGGCGGCTCACTTCGGGTGTCTGATGTCAGGCAGGGATCTGTTGAGGGCGATGCGATTGCTGACGTATATGTTGAATCCGTTCTCCCTGTAGGCCTGGTCCACACGGTCCGAGTCGGTCAGCGGATACGGCCTGCCCTGCTCGCCGACACCTTCAACACACCACAGCGTTACCATCACAGTCATCTACAGCCCAGCTCTATTACACCTCATGCATCATGTGACACACCTGAACGTGCCGCTTCGCTCTTAATAAGGGCATGGTCATGCCAGTCCTTCCTCCGAACGCCCTCATTCTGCACCTTGTTCATTTTCTGAAAACACATAAAGCTTGTGTGATGTGATGTTATGAGGAGGACTGTGTGCTAGTCTTTTCTAAATTGTAATGGATCAGTACAAAAATACCAGAGGAAACAGAAAAGAGGACGGAGAGAAAGGCTGACCCTTGGGTCTAAACATGGGAACCAAACTAACCATCTTTTAGAAAATAACAGAACTTGATTAATGAAATAATGAAAGAATGACATGCATAACTTTAAGTAATATAGAGTTAGGGCTAATTATTAGAACAATGTTACCGGTACAAAAAGTCTGTACTGTATGTAACCCTTTGCAAGAATGAAAAAGATGTCTGATTTGTTATGTCTGTTCTGTTGAAATGTGAAATGATCTCATTATGTGGCAACACAAAAACTAAAAGAATCATCAATGGAGCTGTTAGGATCAGGAATCCTCATTTCTGAAAGGATCACTGACAGGTTTTATGAGGTGCTAGTGTGTCACGAAGCTTCTCTGCTCTTCTGCTACACACTCCAAAAGGATCACGGTTTTTTTTTTATTTCTTTGTATACTTTAGGGCATAGTGTAAGCATGTGAATTGGGACACAGCATTGTTTTCTGCCACGTGTCTGATGTTTAATGCAAACAGCCGCATCTCTCTTAACAACAAGCACGTCTCACTGTAAAAATGTCTTGCCAATGAAGCCAAACTGTGTGATAAATCAGATGAATGAATTAGATGTCAGGATTCTGAATGGAATGATGCTTCTGTGCACGAGGTGACATGAAACGGTTCTTACAGGTGTGAATAGTGAGTGTGAGAGAATGTTTGTGAGTGATTGATGCGCTGATTCCTGCACCTGCTAAGCTCAGGCTCTTCCATCGGGAAAACAGAGGCGCTATCAGACCAGAGGCCTGGACGACAGCCAGCCAAGAGCCTGAACAATGCTGCCTTTCAACAACACCATGTACAGCCTTTCCCTATGAAGACGATCTCTTCCCATCATAACTGCTCAACATGACAGTGGCATCAGAAGAAAATATATAATCATCATAATTCCCACATCATTCCAAAACTATGACTCTAGTCAGGAAAAGCCTTTCACAGCACCGTATGTGTTTTGGCTATATAAATTGGTTGTGTGCGATGCATGCGATGTGGTCAATTGCACGTCTTGGTCAACATATTTGTCTTTGAGAGAAATTTCTGTCAACAGTCCATAATGTGTGTGAATGCAGACTGATAGTCCTGGCACAGAAATAAAACAAATTGCTCAGTCAAAAGCAGTTTCTTTTTTTGTTCCTCACTTATAAAATAATTTTTTTAAGCAATTTGAAATATAATAAGAAAAATTTATTTATTTTAAATAACACTTTCTACAAACTCAGGGTGGATTTACAAGCATATAACAAAAACAATTTAAATATTTTAAAATATTTAAATTAGGTAGTTCAGTCATTTAAAATCATGTTCCAGTAGCCAGTGAGCATTTTTCACTCAGAGCGCATTAGATGCACTGTGAGGAGAAAGTATCAGCAGCATGCAGTGTCCACCTGGATGAAGAACATCCACCAAACATACACCCACCCATCACACGTCTGCCCGACACACACCCGCCCAACACACACACCCGCCATCACACATCTGCCCAACACATATCCGCCCATCAAACTTCTGCCATCACACACCCATCACACGTCTGCCCGACACACACCCGCCCAACACACACACCCGCCATCACACATCTGCCCAACACATATCCGCCCATCAAACTCCTGCCATCACACACCCATCACACGTCTGCCCGACACACACCCGCCCATCACACGTCTGCCCAACACATATCCGCCCATCAAACTCCTGCCATCACACACCCATCACACGTCTGCCCGACACACACCCGCCCATCACACGTCTGCCCGACACACACCCGCCCATCATACATCTGCCCAACACACACACCCGCCCATCACACACATCTGCCCAACACACACCCGCCCATCACACGTCTGCCAGACACACACCCGCCCATCATACATCTGCCCAACACACACACCCGCCCATCACACACATCTGCCCAACACACACCCGCCCATCACACGTCTGCCCAACACACACCAGCCCATCATACATCTGCCCAACACACACACCCGCCCATCATACATCTGCCCATCATACACCCACCCAACACGCACCCGCCCATCACACACCCACAAATCCGCCCATCACACGTCTGCCCAACACACACCAGCCCATCATACATCTGCCCAACACACACACCCGCCCATCACACACATCTGCCCAACACACACCCGCCCATCACACGTCTGCCCAACACACACCAGCCCATCATACATCTGCCCAACACACACACCCGCCCATCATACGTCTGCCCGACACACACCCGCCCATCATACATCTGCCCAACACACACACCCGCCCATCATACATCTGCCCATCATACACCCACCCAACACACACCCGCCCATCACACACCCACAAATCTGCCCATCACACGTCTGCCCCACACACACCAGCCCATCATACATCTGCCCAACACACACACCCGCCCATCATACGTCTGCCCGACACACACCCGCCCATCATACATCTGCCCAACACACACACCCGCCCATCATACATCTGCCCATCATACACCCACCCAACACACACCCGCCCATCACACACCCACAAATCCGCCCATCACACGTCTGCCCAACACACACCAGCCCATCATACATCTGCCCAACACACACACCCGCCCATCATACGTCTGCCCGACACACACCCGCCCATCACACATCTGCCCAACACACACACCCGCCCATCACACACCCACACATCACACACATCTGCCCAACACACACCCGCCCATCACACGTCTGCCCAACACACACCAGGCCATCATACATCTGCCCAACACACACACCCGCCCATCATACATCTGCCCAACACACACACCCGCCCATCATACATCTGCCCATCATACACCCACCCAACACACACCCGCCCATCACACACCCACAAATCCGCCCATCACACATCTGCCCGACACACACCCGCCCATCACACGTCTGCCCAACACACACCAGCCCATCATACATCTGCCCAACACACACACCCGCCCATCATACATCTGCCCAACACACACACCCGCCCATCATACATCTGCCCATCATACATCTGCCCAACACACACCCTCCCATCACACACCCACACATCCGCCCATCAAACAACCACCCAACACACACATCTGCCCAAAACACATCTGCCTAACACACACACCCACCCAAAACACATCCGCCTAACACACACCACCGCCCAACACACAACCGCCCATCACACATCTGCCTAACACACACACCCACCCAAAACACACCCACCTAACACACACCACCGCCCAACACACAACCGCCCATCACACATCTGCCTAACACTCACCCACTCATCACACATATGCTCATCAAATACCCGCCCAACACACACCAGCCCATTACACATCTATATTACGCCTAGCATTATATTATCTCAGAATTGCTGTATGGTGATATTATGGGTATTGTGAGGTACCCTCTGATTCCCACCCCTAATCTGATGACATGCTGGGATGTTGTATGACTGCAGAGTAGAGGTCTTCACGGGTCCAAAAATTCGTGCCCGAACCCGTAATGTACTACATCGAACCGACCCGGACCCGTCTAATATTTCAAAAACTGGACCCGGACCCGTGTAGATCCGAGAAATGCCTACCCGGACCCGACCCGGACCCGTATATTATTTAAAATCTGGACCCGAACCCGCCGGGAAGACACAGACCCGACTGGACCCGACGTTCACATATTCCACCTTAAATTACTATTACAAGTCAATAAACCTGTTGCGAAAAATACAGCTTTTTGTCTTACCTAATTTAAAGAGCAGTAGTATCTCTTCCTTGTACCTGACTGCCTGTGATGCATTACAATCCTCCCAAAAGAAAGTTATTCATGTTATTCCTCTCGTTATTCCAAGTCCAAGCTGAATCCACTCATTATTTCAGCTTCAAAAGTCCACTTGATGTCACGCGGTGACGGATGACAAATGCTACTGTGCACATGTACATTCTGACTCGAGTTAACTCGCATAATAACCTCAACTGTTTGCCCTTTTGAACTATAATAACGATCGCTCCTTCAGTGCCATGGCCACTGACGTTATTTATTTGCTATCATCTGATCTCTGTGCTCTCTGCTCTGCATCGAGTCTGAATCTGACCAATAAAACTTTAAGATTAAACGGTTCATTTATAATATTATAAAAATGTTACCTAGAAATCTAGACGCACCCTAGCGGCAGCAAAATGTATTTCGCAGCCTAGAGTAAACATCTTGATGTAAGTCTGGCTGGCCAGGCTAATAAAAATGGGAGAAAATGTGTTCGAAGTGTCCCTCACTGGTTGCAATATAAACATGAAACGCGATCGAGACTGCACATGTGTGCTAGCTGTATCAACCTAAAATGCTTTAACGCAATTTGAGCGTCATAGAAAACATTAATGTGACAGTTCAACTCAGATTGTGTTGCTGATTTAAAATATATTAAATATGAGTGTGTCAAGTCTTTAAGCATTAATACCGTGCGTGCACTTGCATTAACTCTGAGTCTGCGCGGTCTGCTTCTAAAAGCAGAGAGAGAGAGAGAGAGAGAGAGAGAGAGAGAGAGAGAGAGAGAGAGAGCGATCACTTTTTTTTGGCTCACTCTTTTCTTTTCCTAATTTTACAAGTTGCAAGTTACAAAAAACACAAGCAGTGTTTGATCACGGCCGGGTGTTCTCCGAGTCCGATGACTCCGATCGCACGGGTATTACACACAATGTTAAACAGACCCGGGACCCGAGGTAATAGTTTCGGACCCGACCCGGACCCGGCTGATGATTTAAAATATAGACCCGAACCCGTACGGGTCCCGGGTCGGGTCCGGGGTCGACGGCTCTCGGGTGCACTGTGAAGACCTCTACTGCAGAGAGTCACAGCCTCAGTTTAACCAAAGGAAGTCACTGATATTTCCACATCACTTTTTGAGACACTCTCAGCTCTCATTTCAAGAGTGAGTCGATGCTGTATTAAATACACTCAATCAGATATTCATTAAGACAATAACACTGTGAGGCACATTTTTGTGTTAACAAATCCTTTAATTTTCTCGTAATAAAAAAAAGAAGAAAATATCCAAAATCAAATAAATGGCTTTTATTTGTTGTTATGTGAAGATCAAAAGAAGCTATTAAAATACTTTCTCAAAAATAATAAATTGCTCTAAAGCTAAATTATGCTTCTCTTTCATTTCCATATTTAATGTCCAGCTTTATACTGATAATTCTATTTGACCCAAAAACCATAAAAACAGAAAAGTGAACAAGTGTAATGCTTGTTTTACCAGAATGTGAATAATTCTGTATACTGGATCTGCATGTTTTAATTTCCACGGAGGAATTACAAGATAGAACTCTAATAATGTTTAAAGACAGTTTGTTATCGGTCTTTGAAATTTGTTCAAAAATAGTCTACCATATAATTACTAATCAGCCAATAACTTACTAGCACGTTGATAAGCCTGTGTGGAGCGCGAGTGTCGCGACAAAACTACAACGCGTTCCCGCTCTAGTCGCGTCGCGTTCGTCATCTGTCGTTCACTCGGAGCGTCAAGAAGTCAAAGAGACTTCTAGCCACGCAACACTACTATCAGCAGCGAGTAAAGATTACCTGCTGCGATACTGTAGAAACAGAATGTATGCGAGCTGAGTGAGCGCTTTCTGAGCGCTGTCGTACCTGTGCGCGCGAGAGAGCGGCGGCGTCCGCAGAGCTGTCAAACATTCGCTCCAGAGACGCGGACCACAAGCCGACGCTCGGCAGGAACAGAAAGACCAGCAGCAGCAGCAGCGCGATCTGCAGCAGTCTCTTCTGCTTTCGCCGCATCTCGGAGTCTCTCTCTGGCGCTTCTGCTGTCGTCTCACACAAATCAACACAAACTCGACCGAGAGTCTGGAACTTTACTTGCACTCTCTCCAGTCCGCTGTCAGCACTTCCGCTATCATGGACTGAACCACTTCAGCCTCCTCGACGGGGGGAGAAAGTTCAGGACGAGCTTCAGTTAATAAGATTTTAAAACTAGAATATACTCGGTTACTTCGTGGGAATCCTAACATGAATATGTTAAAATAGATTTCATGTAAAACTTGATATTAATGATTAGTTCTCCTATACTTTACCGAACTCCGTTTGAGAAGCTGGACTCCCTGTTGCTGTGTCAGAATGGAACGGTTCAGACTGAACACGAGCTAGTGTATGGAAGCATATGGGTAGCAATATTCAATTTGGGATGTAATATGCAAAATGTCAATGCAATATGTAAAATGGCAATGCATTTCTGTATTTACATTTTTCAATACCATTTGTGCAACGTATGGTGCAAAATGAAAATGAAAATGAAATTACATAATTTTCATTTGCCATTTCACACACTAGTTTTAATATGTAAAATTAATACTAATTTTAACGCTTTATAAGTTGCAAAATTAAAATTAAAATGTATCACAGAAATGATCAGATATGTATAACATGTTCAAGCAAAAACTGTGGCAAAATTATCATTTAAAGGACAATATTTATACAATACTATAACCTAGAAATAATTTAACGGGGTCTCTTGCAAGTCGCAGCTGCACGAATTATGTGCCCAGCATCATCGGATTCAAATATTATGCTAATTAACAGTGAGCGGTGGTTTCACACATTACAGTGCTTCACTCGCACTGACTCTTATTCTGTCTGAAAGAATGAAAAGACCGAGCTGAAGCTGGAGCGATTCGACCAATCAGATGAAAGCAGCGTTTCAGCGCTGCCCACAAGTGCGAATGAAATATTGAAGCCATAAACCGAAATGATCAAAACGTACACGGACCAACGGTCTTGTCCATGTTCTCTCACTTGAATCCTCTTCTTGAGATTTGAGTCTCTGACCTTCTGCAAGCCCCGCCTTGTTCACGCAGTGATTGACATGGCGCGAGGGGGCGGACACATGATCGGCTCTGAATGGATTTTCAATGTGCACATCTAATTTTGCTACATTCATTGCGGGACACTTGAATGAAAATGCAATCGTAAGTGTCTTGACTGTGAGTGTTAATACATTTAAGAAAAATAGCATTTAAATGATATTTTTCCCACAGTTTTTGCTTGAACATGTTATACATCTCTAATAATTTCTGTAATACATTTTCATTTTGCAACTTATAAAGCGTTAAAATTAGTATTCATTTTACATATTAAAACTGGTGTGTGAAATGGCAAATGAAAATTATGTAATTTAATTTTCATTATGCACCATACGTTGCACAAATGTATTGGAAATAAGGCTGTCACGATATTAGATTTTTCATATCACGGTTATTGTGGCCATAAGAATTCACGATATCGATATATCGTGATATCTATAGAAACCTTGGGGGAGGGGGGATACTATCAAGTTCAACGGTATGATGAATAAATATTAATGGTAACACTTTACAATAAGATGTCATTTATTAACTAACATGAATGAACAGTGAGTGAACAATACATTTATTACACAATTTATTAATCTTTGTTAATGTTAATAAAAATAGTCGTTCATTGTTCATGTTAGTTCATAGTACATTAATGTTTACAAACACAACTTGAGATTTTAATAATGCATAAGTAAATGCTGAAATTAACATGAACTAAGATTAATAAATGCTGTGAAAATATTGTTCATTATTATTTATGTCATTTATATTTGTTAACTTATGTAATTAACTAATGAACCTTATTGAAGAATGACCGCAGATGAGGCATTAAGTGCATGGCACTGAAACCAACTTAACATTTTACAGAGTTTAATGTAGAAATGTGGTCGCTCAGTTTTTCAAGATCAGTTTTAATCATGTAACTGTTAATAGATTTGAACGAAGAAATAAAGTGTTACTCCAAACAGGCGATTTATTGCAAATAAAAAAACAAAGACAAGTAAAGAAAACGCGATACTTATTAAGATAGTCACCCTTTAAGTATATGAACACAGAAAACCGCTGTTAATAGGTTATATAATATTTCCCAGTCTATGACTTTTAAAATAATGTCAACTTATTCTGATGAACACGGCTCTCCTCGGAGCAGCTGTGAGCGCTGCGTCGTCTTCTTGTGTGACAGTGTCAGCGTTAAGGCACAATACTGCCACCTGGGCACTCAACCAAGTACTGGTGCTTGAGTATTTAAATGTGTTGTTATCATATGAGAACTGTTCATTTTAAATATTGCGGTATATCGTCACACACGAAATTAACATGTTATCGATAATTGTTGCTTTGAATATCACGGTTATCGTCAATACCGGTATATCGCGACACCCCTAATTGGAAAATGTAAATGTAAATAGAGAAATGCATTGCCATTTTACATATTGCATTGTCATTTTGCATATTACATTCCAAATTGAATATTGCTACCCATACGCTTCCATACTAATGATGTTAAGAGGACAGTGGAGAGATGACAGGAGAGTATTGGGTGGAGAGGAGAGAGGGATCGGGATCAGAAAGGACCTGGAGGCAGGATTCGAACTCGGGTCGCTGGGAGCTGTACGTCCTGTTGATTATTAAGAAGATTTCAGGAATAATATTACAGTTACCATCTATAAACCAGTTACCTTTGATGCCTCAACCCCGCTGATTTAAAATCAAACAATCAAATCATTTCTAGATTTATTTTCATAATTGTCACGACTCGCACATGCATGTGATGTCCCCAATGCAGCAGACAAGATAGGAATATGGAAAAGCTTACATTCATCAGATTTAAATATTGCATTATATGATTTTGTCAGTAAAAAAAGATGATCTGAACACTGTTGTGAAAGTTGTGGCTTTACTTTACTCTGTCATTACATCCCACCCACATCTCTCTGAGCAGCATGTTGTACATTATACTACTATAATTAAAAATCTTTTTGGAAAATTAAAGGTTTTTCTTTTTCAAACTTTTTTGATTCGATAAAATAGCCTACATAATGAAATATAATCATATATGGGTAACGGAGAAACTACAATGTGGAAGATAACACAGTTACAACTTCTGTGGGGCGTGAAGAAAAAGTAATGTAATAGGTAGTGTAATTAATTACTGTTGACAGAAAATAATAAGTAAAGTAACAATATTACTTTTGAGTAACAAGTAATATATTACATTGGCTGAGTAACTAGCCCAACACTGGACATAAAACCCTGCAAAGACTCAAGACATGAGGTTTGACTATTCTCTTCTCTTCTATTCTATTCTATTCTATTCTATTCTATTCTATTCTATTCTATTCTATTATTCAAAGAACATTTCACATATTATATAATTTTATATTAAATAAAATACATCAGAAATGTTTATATTATATTATTATTCAGAGCAATCAGAGACAGGAAGAAGTCACAGATTACTACAGGAAAAGAGCAGATTATTAAAAGTACAAAAGGCCAAGTTTGGCGAAATTTCTGCAAGTCTGTTGGAAGGGAAACTGAAATAAATGAAAATTATATATTGAATATTAAAGAAACGATTGGATTTGTAAATGCGGGCCTCCTTCCTAAAGAATGGAGAACTGCAGAAGAGCTTCTTCTAGTGAAACCAGTCAAAGACACAACAGAAGTGAGTAACTACAGGCCTGACGCTCTGACCTCTACAGTATACACACTCCTGGGCTAAAAATGGGAAAATATTTAGCTTTTAGTGGTGTATATTTATTTTACCATAACATCCACAAATCACTGGTCAGGACATCAGCAAGAATTGCACAAATAATGCACAGACAAATGTTATCAAAGAAAAAAATCATCATGACAGACATAATCATGCACCAAGTTATAAACTGTAGGAAATACAGAAGCTAAAATCTGAGACCATAAACTGTAGCTGTAAGAGCACTAACAGCTCGTATTTAAAGAAGGTTCTGTAATTCTGTAACACGCTTTGGTTTCTAGTACAGAACATATGCATCTGTCAGTTATTACATGTACGCAGTAGCAGAGATTATTATGGGGAGATACAGTAGCCACCTGCCATTGGAGAAAGACTAATGCCTGGACATCCAATCACATTCCAGCTGTGACCTCATCGAGCTGCTGAACAAGAGGACACGGTTTAATGTTTCATATTCACAAATAAATGAAAGAACTTTCAAATACAAAGAAGCTGTCAGAATGAGAGTCTGATAAAAACATCACAATAATCCACAGCACTCCAGTCCACCAGTGAACATCTGGAGAAGACAACAGATGAAACACATCCAGCATTAAGATGATTTTAACTCTATAATCCATAATAACACTTCCTCCAGTGAAAAAGTGTTCTGGTCTGAATCAGGAGAGAAATCTGCACAGATCAAGCAGCGTTTAAACAGATCTAAACAAACATGTTTCTGGATTTTGATGTGAGAGACAAGGGGAAGTGTTATTATGCATTGTGTACTGGAATTATAAATCACCATACTTATAAAAACAGCGTAATAAACAGCACTGCCACCAAAAAATAAATGTTGACTTAGATGTGAGGGCATAGAGAGTTGCAGTCACTCTTACTAAAACAATTATTGGATTATTAAAGTTGCACACTATAGTTTCAAACTTTGCAGCACATTTATTTATTTACAAAATACTCACCATATCTCCATGATGGATGGGAAGCAGCCTCAGGAGTGTGGATGAAATCAAGCAGTTTTTATTAAAAGATGAAAAGTCTCGAAGCATCCATCCTGTATGTTTCCTGTCCTAGAAGAAAGGAATCTGATTCTTCCAGCTGGACGACAGGAGAAGCACCTCATCAACATATTCAATTGTGTCTGATTTGAACGAGGAGGCTTCATATATAGACCACTAGAATTACAAATAACTTTTCTTTATTTTTACATGTTTTGCACACACTCATCACTATTTTTGTGTATATGCAGAGATGTACATGCGCGTAAAAGACTTTATTATCAGGTGAACAGATTCAAAAACCAAAACACAAATAACAAACTGTTGGTCAAAACTGGGGGGAAATGTCTTCAAATTTGTAAGGCTCAGATGTTCTGACGATCTAATGGCTGTTTGACTGAAGACACTGAAGTTATAATGATGTGAAGACAGACTTTAGTCATTGTTCTTCAGTCTGACTGAAATTATGAGGAATGTACTGTACACTTGTGTTGATCTGGAAGCATAAAGAGCATCCAAATGGAGGAGAACCTCTGATCGCAATAAATAAACGAGTAACAGAACAACCCTGATCGTTAAATTAGCTAATAAGTCAACAACATTCTAGCAAACAGACAAAAACACAAAAGAGGCTGAACAGGCAGACTGAAAGGGGCAGGTGAAATAAATACATCATGTCTGAATGCCAGAAAACAAAAGCTAAGGTAACCGAGAATAAACGAACATCTCTGCAGATTCGTCCCCATTCATATCCCTCATGAAATACAAAGATAAAGTTCTGATATCATTCAAGAGCAGGTTCAAATCTTATTGGTTTCTCTACACTTCAAAACGTTGCTTAAATAGTTTCACATAGTTTTCTTCAACAAGCTACTATTGAAAATTTGGGATGGAGAGGAACTGAAAAGCTAGTCGATCCATCGACTCGGGCCAAGATTGTGTGACATGCTCACTTTGATCAAGTGAGACACATTTGTAGAGCTTTACTATCTAGACAAGCATCATATGGTCATTGTTGTGCATGAGGTCTGTATGCAAAATGTCTCAAAGGGGCTGGGAATGTCAGACACGGAGCGCCGGCACACAGCATGCATGGCTTATAGCCCGAAATGTGCTGGATTTCCCTTCAGACCTGTAAAGGAAAGGTGAACTGACACGGGTGACCTTTGCCCTCCTCGGCCCACCGGAGATGAATGAAGCATGCATGCTAGCTGGGACGCTTCCGCTTTCGGAGGACGACTCGATTTGGTTGCAGCTCTGCCACATTTCTAAAGGCACACCAACCGTTGACATTCACAGCTCGTTTAATGACTCTTATAGCGAGTAAAGCTCATGCTCGGCCTGGACGCCCATGGCTCGTTCCGAGCGCTTAGTGCCAGCTAGTTTTCAATGAAGAAGAACAAATAGTGAAGGAATGCTGGAACGTCCTCATCTGCTGGAGACGAGCGACTACATGGAGATGTTGCTGTACAGCTGCTCGATTTCCGTCTTGAAGTACTGCTTCAGCTCCGGTCTCTTGGCTTTTAAAGTCGGGGTCAGCAATCCGTTCTGTACGGAGAACATTTCTTTATGGATGTGGATGTCTTTAACCTGCCAGGAGTCAGAGAAATCATTGTGGATCATTAAGTCAAGCAGGACCACACTCTGTGTTGGCATGAAGAACCTTTAACCTCCATGGAAAAGGGTTCTTTATAATGGAAAAGTGGACTTAAGATGACTAAAATATTCACACGCAGAATAAAAATAGTTACTTTAAGAACTGTTCATTAAAAGTGGAACCAAATATATTTCTTCTGTGGCACTGCTTTGAAAAACATTTATTTTTAAGAGGTATTTAATTCTTGAGTATTTTAAATGTGCAACTTCTGGGACTGAGACTTAGACTGGATCAAGCATATTATTATAATAACAACAACAGCAATATGTTCCAATTTAGACTACAGCACGTGTGTGTTTATATGACTTTTGCCCAATTATTGAGGTCATTACACCTCTGTCCCGCCGGTACATTGTTGATCGTGGTTTTGAGAATCAGTGATTTTGCTCTCTCCATTGAACACAAGAATGTGCAGTAATCTTAGAAGATCTGAAATGCATTTGAAGAACCATCATCAGCAAAAGATGACTGATCAAGATTAGAAGATGTCACAGCATCTCAGAGCAGGCCTCTGGTTGAAAGCACTGATGCACTTCATCTTTAAACTCAAAATGAAAAGTTTCTAATGTTGTAACTACCCTCTGCTATATCTGTGTTGCAAACGCACCTGTTCGAATGAATGGAGGCCACTGGCTTTTCCCAAGCGCACCATGTCCTCCAGAATGGCTTTCTTAATTTCCTTCAGACGTGAAACAGAGACAATGCTCAATACATGCATGTGTGGTGCCAGCAGCACATCTGTGCCACATGTGTTCAGAGTGAGCCTTACTTTATTTCCACACATCTCGTCATAGCATCCCTCAAAGCCCTTCTTCTGAGCCCACGAGGGTAAGACCTCTGGATCCGGGACGATGATTCCCACCAGACACGACTGCACACACAATCATCAGACATTATGAACGGCTGCTAACTCGTGTGACGCCCATAACGTGAGCCACTGACCTGCAGGCTGTCCCCGTGAACATAGAGCTGAGACACGGGCTCGCTGCGGATGTAGATGCTCTCGATCTTCTCCGGGGAAATATATTCTCCTTGAGCTAACTTGAAGATGTGCTTCTTCCTGTCGATGATCTTCAGCGTGCCGTTCTGATGAGAACAAATGAAAGAAGCCATCATTTAGCTGTCCGAGTGACATGGATAGTCCAAAATGTGCAGTGTTGATGTTTTAGGTTATAGATCATCTCTCTATACTGGTAAAATACTGCTCAGGGCTGGTGTTCTGGTTAATGTTTCAAGAAGCAGTCTTGAAGCACAAGCTATATCTATCGGATTTCTATAGGGATAGATCATAACACCACAACATGTGGACACAGAATACAGATATTTAGTGGCAAAAGGAAGGTCATGTTCATCCTGGTTCTCATGTAAAGGCAGACGTACCGGCAGCCATTTGCCAATGTCTCCAGTGTGAAGCCATCCGTCTGCGTCCAGCGTCTCAGCCGTCCTCACGGGATCCTTCAGATAACCCTTAAAGACGTTTGGGCCTTTCACACAAATCTGAATCAAGAAAGAATAAAATAATGGAGATGTTTTATACTGAATGTTATTAGTTTTGTTTGGCGAATGAAAACTTGCAGATCTCTTGTGGAGACCATCGTCCTAGCGCAAAGACAGATGCATAGTGGTGTGGAAGCACGAGTTCAGCCAAACATCACCATGTGCTGACAATCTGCTCAGGAGGAGTGTGTTTCTTCATCAGGTTTGTAGAAATGTAGCATTGCATCAGTGTCTCATCAGTGGATGCTCTGCAGTGAATGGGTGCCGTCAGAATGAGAGTCCAGACAGCTGACGTTAAAAACATCTTAATGCTGGATGTTTCTTCTGTCTTCTCCAGATGTTCACTGATGGACTGGAGTGCTGTGGATTATTGTGATGTTTTTACCAGACTCTCATTCTGACGGCACCCATTCACTGCAGAGCATCCATTGATGAGACACTGATGCAATGCTATATGTACTTTTCTCTTTCCCTACTGTGAAGTAGCTTTTGAGAGGATTTCTCCTTGCTCATTTATTATCATGAAATGAAGCACAGATAGTGTTAACAAACCTCTCCCTCTCCTTTAGCAGCAAAGTAGTTCTTCTCAGCCACATCCAGCAGCTTAATGAGATTACAGGGCAGCGGAGCGCCTACATGGCCTGCAGAAACACACAGCAGGAGAATGTGGACAAGAGACCTGAATAACTTCAACACAAGTAGCTAATGATATGCTTTAGCTGTCATGTTTAGTTCTGTTTTGGTTCAGTTTCTGTGTTCTCTTGTTAATCTGTTCCTCGGCTGTTGAGTAGCTCCACAGCTGTTCTGATTCTCCCTGATCTGTTATTGAAGCCTTTGTCTGGTATTGAAGTGTTTACAAACCTGAGTCCGGCCGTAATGGTCATCATTAATAGTTCTTTACCAAATGGAGTTGTACCAGCTAGTTTTAAACATGCTGTGGTTCACCCTCTGCTTAAGAAACCCATCTACTGTATCCTCAGTAGCTTTAGACCTATCTCTAAGTTGCCTTTTATCTAAAAGCTATTAGAGAAAGTTGTTTATCGTCAGTTGAAATCCTTTATCAGTATGTCCAATGTTTTAGATACTTTTCAGTCAGGTTTTAGATCACTGCACAGCACAGAAACTGCACTGTTGAGAGTAAGTGATGACCTTTTGCAAGTTCTTGACACTGGTTCATATGCTGTGTTTATTTTGTTGGATTTAAGTTCGGGTTTCGATACAGTATCGTAGTATTGTGTTACATCGGTTGTAAAAGTTGCTGGGTATTCAGGGTGTTGCTCTGCAATGCTTGGCCTCTTATCTTAAAGACAGAACCTTCTCCGTGAGCATTGGGAGGTTTTTCTTCATTGTGCGGTGTGCCCCAAAGATCCATTTTAGGCCCTCTTCTTTTTTCAGTTTACATGCTTCCCTTGGTTTTCATACCACTGCTATGCTGACAATATACAGTTCAATCTTCCAGCAAAAACTGACAGCTAGACTCTTTTGAGGAGATAAAAGATTGGATGGCTAATCACTTTTTGCATTTAAATGTAAGCAAAATTCAGATTTTAGGCCAATGTAGGACTTAATCTGTTTTTAATTTAGGGTCTCTCTCTCTGCCAATGTTCAAAGCCATGTAAGAAATCCTGGGGTTACATTTGATTCATTCCTCAAGTTTAAGAATCAAATTAGCACAGTGGTAAAGGGCAGCTTCTTCCATCTGAGATCAATTGCTAAACTGAAACAGTTTTTGCCTCACAAAGATTTGGAGACTGTAATCTATGCTTTCATAACATCACGCCTGGATTACTGTAATTCCCTTTACTGAGGCCTGCCTCAAACAGCAATTTTGTGTCTGCAAATTGTCCAAAATAATACAGTGAGGCTCCTTACTGGAACAAAAAAGAGGGATCACATTACTCAAATTTTAGCGTCTTTACATTGGCTCCCTGTAAAGTTTAGAGTTTATTTTATTATAGCTGTCTTTGTGCGTTTCCATGTCCTCAACAAACAAGTGTGAGTTACAGATAATTCTGCAAATGACTGACAGAGAGGACCAACTATAAAAGACCTCATTACTGAGAGCAAATCTCAGATGAAGTGTGATATAGAAACCAGCCAGAAGAGGGAGAGCTTTCCGTACAGTTGGCTGTGTTTGCTGGCACAATAGATACAGACTCTGAAACATTATGCTTCTCACAATTACTTCATACATATAATCTAGATTATTAAAGGCCTATGTCTGATCGCTACACGAAAAAACAAGATCACTGCGCTCCAAAATCCAGGTTCGCTGAACTCTTGTCATGTGAACTGATGTCAAATGAAGAATTAAAAACAGAGATTAAAATGAAAACAAACTTTAGACTTTTGGTTTTTGTTAGACCTTATAATAACACCAAACTGAAATAAATCATACTTCAATTTGTTACATTAGTTCCTGGTTTTGTTTAATCCTTAAAATTTGATTTTATATTAATGAAAACATATTTTGTTAGTCACTGTTTAATTTAGATTACTTCCTGTAAATAAAGGCAACTTCTAGACCTTATGCATAATTTTTTCTGTTTTGTACCAACAAAACAACATCAGAAAAAAAAACTGTTAATATATTTTTTTAACCATTTTTTTCAGTGCATTGTGGGTTTTTATTGATTTGGATTTAGTAATTTATTAACATGTAAATTACCTGTTTTTGTTTAGTTTTTCCCATTTATAAATATAATTTATCACTGAACCAACCTATATATATATAAATTTGTACCAACAACACTTTTATTTTTAAATAAGTTAAAATAGCTCTTTGAGGTAACATGTGGAGGTATTTACACTGCAGTTTGTGCGATCAGTAAAGTTATCCAGTGTATGTAATTATAATTTCTATTTATTTATTTATTTTTTATTTGAGGAGTGTTATTTGCTTTCAGACAAACTGAACAAAACAGAACAAAATTTTGATTAGATATATATAAAAATGATAGACCAATGTAAAAATGTTGTGTAAATGTATCGGTGCATGTGCTGGAGTTGATGAGAAGCTGTGATCTGCAGTGTGTGGAGTCTCACCGGCCGTCCAGTCTCCAGGAGTGGTGAAGGTGCATCCAGCGGTGCACTCCGTCTGACCGTACGCCTCGTACACCTGCACACAGAGCATCGTCTGCGTGAGAAAACACCGGCGCTGAGCACCAGCAGCTGCGGCCGGCGGCGTGGGATCTCACCTGACAGCCGAGTGCTGCTCTCAGGAAGTCCAGGACGATCGGGGACGCAGGAGCCGCTCCGGTGATGATCATCCGTAACCTGCCGCCCAGACTGGCCTGAGAGGAGATCACATGATCATTCAGACATCAGCACGGCTGTAGCTTCATGTCTCACTGGAGCTGCATTACACACCTGGATCTTGTGGAAGAAGATCTTGTCCCATACGCTATCACTGCGGATCACGCCGCGGCGCACCTCCAGCCCTTTCCTCTTAGCCGCGAAGTTCAGCAGGCAGCGTTTGAGCGAGGTGTTGGCCTGACTGAAGATCTGAGCGACAACAGAGACGGATGTGCTCAAACTGCCACACACACATGTTTTATGGGTTCATTCCAGAGGCGTAATTGTTTCCCTATCAAACTGTCTCTCCCTTTGTGTCAAGGACACTTTATGTCAGTTCTGAGCGCCATTTGTAAGAAGTTTCTCTTTCAGCTCGAGGATCATCTCCTTGCTGCACTCTGAAGAAAGAAGCAAGAAGCTTGAAGCCTGCTGCTCACCGTAGAAGAGCCCTGACATATAGTTCGTTTGTGCAAGCACCTTATTACGACCTATATTTACATTTTAAAGTTAAGCACCCTCTAGCGGGCGTAAAAATAATGACAGTATCGCGTTGCGTCTGTCGTCATGAAATGACGTATAACGTCATTACCAATCAAAACGCACGTTTATTTAAATGCAATGTGTGGGCGTTTTACACCGATCTCACATTATTTCCTACATATTTTACTAGGTGGCTTATTCATTCGAATGACCACACCTGACCCCACCCCTAAACCTAACCCTCACAGAAATCATGCTAAATTATGATTTATTGAGCATATACATTTTCGTGCACATCCGTTCCCTGGGATCGAACCCATGATAGCATGATTACCTATCAAGGTATAGCGCAATAATCTACTAACTGAGCTACACGAAACGCAAACCAGAGTGCACATAAAAGAGAACATTACATTACAAAACATTAATATGAAAACGGCCTTTTGCCGATAGGGGCGCAATTGTAGGATACGCTCTGATGGGTCGTATTTCAGGGATTTGGACAAACGACCTATTCGAGTGTATTGGTTGGAGGACAGGTTGGTTTTGAAGGCAGATCAACGTTCATGACGAAAAAATTACCTGCAAACTGTAATGAAGCAGAGATCAGTTAGTTCCTCACTGTCCGCGCTGACACCGAGATCGTTCGCCAGCTTCAGTGAAAGTAAACGTGCCTAGCGTTTTTTGACTTGTACATTACACGTCACGCCCTGATGTCACGTGTTGTTACGGGACCTTTACGGGTTGTGTGTGAACATGCGCACATATTCCGGGTAATCACTGGCAGTGTGAAAGTGCAAAATCTAGCGACCCGGGAACAATTGCCGGGACACATTACCCGTGTATTTTCCCTGAATCGCAGTGTGAAAGGGGCTTATGTTGTTATGTTGTGAGGCTCTTCGTGTGCGTCAGTCACAATCTCACTGGATAGATAATGCAATAGCCCTGTCTTATGCCTCAGCAGGTCTACAGTGTCCTGTCGGAGTGAGGGCCCGCTCCACCAGTGGAAGAGCCTCCTCGTGGGATCAGTCCAGTGGACTTTCAATTGATGATATTTGCACGGCATGGTTGGTCTTTACCTTCTACCTTCACTGGATTTTATAACCTGGACATACCCTACGCTACGCGAACATGAACAAATCAGGCTTCAGTATCAGAGGTAACAAGAGTTTCTCAGAAGCGTATTTAACACAAAGCTCACTCCCTTGTCTCAGGGAACCGAAGTTACTTTAGTAACCAGAGCGTTTTCTTCTGTCCAAACTGTGTTTTCTATCCCTTACACTAACCCTACACCTAACTCTACTCCTCACACAAAACTGCAGGCATTTTTAGATTCTCAAAAACATACACACAATTTAGTTTGTTTTTTAAACCATTTGGTTTATGGCGACACAGGAAGAATAAAATAAATCATATTGATGGTGTAATACTCATGTTATTAGACACATTTGTTCACTGGGACCATTCAACAAAATAAACAGCAAATATTAATAAACCATGAGTTGTTTATCAAAAACACCCTATAAAGATCAGAGCTCTGCACATCTACTGTTTGTCATTTGCCAGGAAGACCACAAAAAACAGTAAAGTATAGTACATCTTAAAAGCTAACATGTAAATTATGTAGTTGCAGTTTAAAAAAATGCTTACACACAGCTTTTGAAACTATCAAAACACTACACACAAAACCACAAAACACACACACAGCATGCAAAACATCACACATATCTTGCAACAGCAAACACTTCATTTAAAACAATTTTAACTCTTCTCACCTTGTCATACATGCGGTTCAGGAGTCGAGGCACCACTGGAAATATGGTGGGCCTGAGAGCCTTCATGTCGTCCGGAAGCAGACGGATATCTCCTTGGAAAAAGCCAATCCTCCCGCCGTGACAGATGACCACCGCCTAGAGATCAGGAGCAGCAGACTGTTAGAGACCGGAAATACTTCGAAATATCTGACTGTACTGACTGACAGTATGAGATGACAGCTGCAGTTAAAAAAAAGTCTCATAATGGATGATTTGTGCAACATTATTATATATATTATATAGTAATATTTTCCTGTTTATTGCCTTGAATCCAGCTAACAAAAATGTGATCTAGGAACATTTTGCTTACATTTCTATTAAGTTATGAAAATGTTACTTCTGAATATTTTTTCAATGTTCTTAATGTCCAGTTTTTAAAATATTCCATATTAAATATTCCACAAACATTCCATTCTATCACTTTGTTATGAGAACGTTACATTTGAATGTTCCTTCAGTGTTTAAATCACCCATTTTTTTTATTTTAAGAACATTTCCTTTCAACATTAGCCAAATTATTATTCATAATAAAATAATGCTATAAGAATTAAATGCTCCATAAGAGTCTGTGTTGTATAAAGCACTACAGAGGAATCTGTGACATGACTATTCATAATACATGTGTATGATTCATAACAGTTTCCACGTTAACAGAATCACAGTGTGATGATCGAGTCGATAGGCTTTTCTGTAGAAACAAACCAGCGGCTCCTTTAAGAGATAGACATCAGCAGGTCATATAAGGACTGAAGCGTCTGAGAACGAGGAAGTTCATGTATTGTGTGCTCCTAGGTGTGGTCTCATGAACTTGTTAGTGTCCACTGACACAGAGCCTGTGTGTGTGTGTGTGTGTGTGTGTGCGTGCGCGCGTGCGTGTGGGTGTGTGTGTGTGTGTGTGTGTGTGGGTGTGTGTGTGTGTGTGTGTGTGTGCGTGTGTGTGTATGTGTGTGGGTTTTTGTGATTTACGAGGACATTTTATATGAATACACGCCACACTACGAGGACATTTTGGATTATGAGGACAGTGTCAGTGTCCTCATAATTCAGACAACGTAGAAGTGCTTCTACATGTGGGAGGAGCTCAAATTCAAATTTTCTCCAAAAGTCCTTATAGTTCACAATCATCGGACTTTGTGTTAAGAGTGTGTATCGGAACTGCGCTCCTGCAGGTGGGTCTTGGTACTGCACCTCCTCATTAATATTCACACTTGTGAATGGAATCGCGGGTTTTGATTGGCTGAAAGGTGAGAAGTCCTTGTAAATTCGGGTTTTGTCTAACCACTGTGTTTTAGCCATTCACACAAAGGACAATAACGATAAAGATATGTTTGTAAAATAGATCTAAATATAAAGGAATAACAAAGTCCACACCACAACTATAAAAATAAAAACACAGAGAAGCAATATCATTGGAATCATTTTCCTACCCTCCCCCACCTCCGACCGAGTCTCTTCCGGCTGAGATAATCAGCAAGTCACCCTGAAGACACTTAAGGTAAGATTGATGATAAAACTCAATAAACAATAAAACAGTATATTATATTAGTTAACGTTATAAAACAGACAAACAGCTTTGGTCACGTTTGTAAGCTTTTATCTAGCGTTTCCTCACAAAATATAAGGAGTATAAGGATATATAAGGAATTAACTATTGACTTTCTAACGTTAGTCTGACAAATAAACAAGCAATAACTAAACCGCTTGTATTATGTATGTTTTGGGTTTAAAAGTTAATGGCTAATGGTTAAATAACTCATGATGCCAGATTGAGATCATATTTATTTTGCTATCTGGGCAGTTCAGTGTTGTGATAATGGGGTTAATCTATGAAAGGCCTAATGGACAAATATTGTAGTGTTTGATGTAGTAAATTGGAGTTTACTGCAGTATGTTAGTATAATAGTGATTACTACACTTTGTTAATGCACTTCAGTATCCTGTAATATTAGTGAATTGATAAACCATAGTATTATTTAATTTTTACTATGGTAAGTTTAAAAAAACCTATTGTATCTAGGATTATTACTCTAGTTTACTATAGTACAGAAGTCTACTACATGTATTTTTCATATGGGAATGGTGAACTTGAGGTTTTTCAGGGCACACAGCTGTTTAGTTGTAAACTATTTGTGTGTCTGATCAGATCCTTTTAATAGAGCTCCGGGGGCTGACGTCATGCAATCTAAACTCCGCCATTTTGGCAGTCAACCAGGAGAGCACCAGAGCGGCTTTTGCGTTATCGATAGCGGTCGGGTCGAATAATAATTCAAAACAATTACTATTTCAACATGGTGGACAGCTGCTGTGTGCCTGGATTCCAGAACAGGTGGAGGAAAGCATTTAAAAGCATTTTAAATGCTTATGGAAAGTGTATGAAATTATTTTTTTTTATGTTCAGTCACAATTGTGACCGGTGGGATAATGTGTAAACTAATATCAGTTTATATATATATATATATATATATATATATATATATATATATATATATATATATATATAATATATCAATCAGATACATTATCCCACCGGTTTATGATTGGACATAAACTCACATTTTCACACACTGTCCATAAACATAAAAAAAAAACAGGCTTTTGTAGGCCTTTAAAGAGTCTCCGGAATAGGCCGAGGAAAAGTTAATGAAGTAACGTTAGTTATATAACGTTATATCAGGATACTGCAGTTCAGGAAAGCTATAAGTTCCTTTATCAATACACATGAAAAGCACCCCGGGGGCATTATAGGGATCTGTTATGTTTAATCTATTAAGTTTTGCTATGTACAGGTCTATATCTTTTTAATTAAAGTGCGCAGTGAACTCTGTTGCCTTAAAACTCATGCTGCCGTCATCCGTTCACGCTCGTCTCGTACGGCCTCTTTACTGCCAAAATGGCGGTGTAAACAGAATAGGTCACGTGGCGTCCGGAGCTCTATTGTTTACAGTTCTTTGTGAAGGTTATTCCTGTAATAGTACAGTAAGGGTAATCGGTGTTGTTTTATCAGACCTGCTGTTAGTTTTAACCTTGCTGTAGGTGTCTGTAGAGGTTTCATATACTGTATACAGGTCATTCTCAAAAAATTAGCATATTGTGATAAAGTTCATTATTTTCCATAATGTAATGATAAAAATTACACTTTCATATATTTGATTTATTGCACACCAACTGAAATATTTCAGGTTTTTTATTGTTTTAATACTGATGATTTTGGCATACAGCTCATGAAAACCCAAAATTCCTATCTCAAAAAATTAGCATATTTCATCCGACCAATAAAAGAAAAGTGTTTTTAATAAAAAAAAAAAGTCAACCTTCAAATAATTATGTTCAGTTATGCACTCAATACTTGGTGGGGAATCCTTTTGCAGAAATGACTGCTTCAATGCGGCGTGGCATGTAGGCAATCAGCCTGTGGCACTGCTGAGGTGTTATGGAGGCCCAGGATGCTTCGATAGCGGCCTTAAGCTCATCCAGAGTGTTGGGTTTTGCGTCTCTCAACTTTCTCTTCACAATATCCCACAGATTCTCTATGGGGTTCAGGTCAGGAGAGTTGGCAGGCCAATTGAGCACAGTAATACCATGGTCAGTAAACCATTTACCAGTGGTTTTGGCACTGTGAGCAGGTGCCAGGTCGTGCTGAAAAACAAAATCTTCATCTCCATAAAGCTTTTCAGCAGATGGAAGCATGAAGTGCTCCAAAATCTCCTGATAGCTAGCTGCATTGACCCTGCCCTTGATAAAACACAGTGGACCAACACCAGCAGCTGACATAGCACCCCAGACCATCACTGACTCTGGGTACTTGACACTGGACTTCAGGCATTTTGGCATTTGCTTCTCCCCAGTCTTCCTCCAGACTCTGGCACCTTGATTTCCGAATGACATGCAAAATTTGAGCAACAGTCCAGTGCTGCTTCTCTGTAGCCCAGGTCAGGCGCTTCTGCCGCAGTTTCTGGTTCAAAAGTGGCTTGACCTGGGGAATGCGGCACCTGTAGCCCATTTCCTGCACACGCCTGTGCACGGTGGCTCTGGATGTTTCTACTCCAGACTCAGTCCACTGCTTCCGCAGGTCCCCCAAGGTCTGGAATCGGTCCTTCTCCACAATCTTCCTCAGGGTCCGGTCACCTCTTCTCGTTGTGCAGCGTTTTTTGCCACACTTTTTCCTTCCCACAGACTTCCCACTGAGGTGCCTTGATACAGCACTCTGGGAACAGCCTGTTCGTTCAGAAATTTCTTTCTGTGTCTTACCCTCTTGCTTGAGGGTGTCAATGATGGCCTTCTGGAGAGCAGTCAGGTCGGCAGTCTTACCCATGATTGCGGTTTTGAGTAATGAACCAGGCTCAGAGTTTTTAAATGCCTCAGGAATCTTTTGCAGGTGTTTAGAGTTAATTAGTTGATTCAGATGATTAGGTTAATAGCTCGTTTAGAGAACCTTTTCATGAAATGCAAATTTTTTGAGATAGGAATTTTGGTTTTCATGAGCTGTATGCCAAAATCATCAGTATTAAAACAATAAAAGACCTGAAATATTTCAGTTGGTGTGCAATGAATCTAAAATATATGAAAGTTTAATTTTTATCATTACATTATGGAAAATAATGAACTTTATCACAATATGCTAATTTTTTGAGAAGGACCTGTAAAAGTCTGATAGCCATAATCATAATGTTTCTCTTTAGTGACAGTCACAGTGTAGTTGAGAAGGAGAAAAGCAGCATGTTTCAGATTGTTAAAAATACTAAACACATTTGTAAGGTCTAAGATGCTTTCCTGTTTCACTGACCTGCAAGTAGTACATAATGATCCCTATTGTTTATATTTAAGCCCTCTACAGCAAATAAAAGTATAAACTCATTGTTGATTAGGTCAGTGATGTCTAAAAAAAACATATAATTATTATAATTTCATCAAGTGACCAAATACATCATCTGGCTTTTGCAGGAAATGGCAGGAACAAGGTCCCGGAGGGCCAAACTAAAACCAAAGGATGAAGCTGCATATTTTTCATCCATGCTCAAAGATAAGGATGGATTTGAAATAAAATACATAAATTCATTTAAAGGTGAGTAACACAATTGTCTATGTTTTAAGTATTGTTTTAACTTCTACCCTGACTGATCTGCTCTTGGTTAGGTCGAGGAGTGTTCAGCTGTCGCCACTTTCAAAAGGGAGATTTCCTCATTGAATATCGAGGGGAAATCATATCTAAAAAAGAATATGAAAGAAGGCACAGAGTATACCATGCTGCACTTGAAGTTTTTTTATTTGAATTTCGTTGTGATGGAAAACAGTTGTGGTATGTATAAACTTTGCATTTCCTGATGCAGCAGTGGTAAACTAGAATTAACTTTTTATTATTATTATTATTATTCTGTGAAACTTTCCTATTGTATGATTCAGTCAATATTACACCGTGGAGATAGCACTATGTTCTTGCTGTTTCAGGGTTGATGCTGCCAGAGAAGATGCTTTTTTAGGGAGAATCGTCAATGATGATCATGTGAACCCCAACAGCAAAATGAAAACAATCAGAGTGGACGGAAAGCCCCATCTGTGCTTATTTGCAGTAAAGGACATAAGTCCTGGGGAAGAGATAACGTATAACTATGGAGATTCTGACTGGCCATGGAGAACAAAGGTATTAACAGATTGAAATAATCCTTTTACTTTAATTTAAAGACACAGTTTACAGTTACATGTGGAGAAGTGTTAGTATTTGATTTTGAACCCACACAGGTTTGTTCTGAGGTTGTACAAATTGATTTCTTTAAAATTTTCATAAAAAGTGTTTTATAACGTAGTATAGTTGACCTTTTGTCAATCTGATTACACAAATCTTTCATATTTCACAGGTTTGTTCTGAGATTGAACAACAGGTGCATGCTTTGGTCAGCTGTGCAGCAAGAGATGGGTCAAAGGAGGTAAGTGTGTGTTTCTAATGCTCAACAGGTAGTTAAATCTCCATTAACTTTGGTAAGATGATGCAAAATCCTTATAAACTATTGATGTCTTTAAAATTTCCATAAAAAGTGTTTTATAACGTAGTATAGTTGACCTTTTGTCAATCTGATTACACAAATCTTTCATATTTCACAGGTTTGTTCTGAGATTGAACAACAGGTGCATGCTTTGGTCAGCTGTGCAGCAAGAGATGGGTCAAAGGAGGTAAGTGTGTGTTTCTAATGCTCAACAGGTAGTTAAATCTCCATTAACTTTGGTAAGATGATGCAAAATCCTTATAAACTATTGATTTCTTTAAAATTTCCATAAAAAGTGTTTTATAGCATAGTATAGTTGACCTTTTGTCAATCTGATTACACAAATCTTTCATATTTCACAGGTTTGTTCTGAGATTGAACAACAGGTGCATGCTTTGGTCAGCTGTGCAGCAAGAGATGGGTCAAAGGAGGTAAGTGTGTGTTTCTAATGCTCAACAGGTAGTTAAATCTCCATCAACTTTGGTAAGATGATGTAGAATCATTACCTTAGCATTACAGACGATTAGGACTGTGTGCTGCAATGAATTCTCACATGCCCTGATTGTTTGATCTAAGAATTCACTTGTATTATGTCATTTTCACATTAGTTGTTTTGGATACTCAAAGCATCACCATGTACTGCCGTGTTATCCAAATTTAATGTTCAGTACTCAAACCTTTTCAGATCTCAACAACGTCTGATTCTCAGCTGACATGTCATGACAACACTCAACAGGTAATGTACTTTCCATTAAAAATGAGCATTTAATAAGCATTTATTTCTTAAATGTTCTTTAGTTGGCAACAACAGTGATTTTTAATTACAAACTTAAAGAATTAAAAAAGATAGTGATAGGCTGATGATACACAGGACAACATTCTGAGCAATCTTGCCAGGCAACTTTTTTTGAACAATGTTGCTTGGGCACTTTCCCAACTGAGAATGGGTAAAAAAAATTTTTTTCAGACTTTAAATCAGTCATGGAACCTGTGTCTCTTCTGGTTGCCCACTGATGCCAACATTAACCCAAGTTGCCCCGCAACGTTGCTCATAAAGTTGCCCCATGTATCATCAGTCATAGGAATTGTTTAATTTACAATGGTATATGGATGATGGTTCATTCTAAACTAGCATGTGTATCATATGTTGTATGTCCCCATACTTACTGCTTTTGTCATGTTATGGGGGATGGGTAGAAGTTCAGGGTGTGTTTTGTCAAACTGCACAATGGTTTGTGTATCATATGTCCCCCATACTTACTGCTTTTGTCGTATGTCCCCATACTTACTGCTTTTGTCATGTTGTGGGGGATGGGTAGAAGTTCAGTGTGTGTTTTGTCAAACTGCACCATGGTTTGTGTATCGTATGTCCCCCATACTTACTGCTTTTGTCGTATGTCCCCATACTTACTGCTTTTGTCATGTTGTGGGGGATGGGTAGAAGTTCAGTGTGTGTTTTGTCAAACTGCACAATGGTTTGTGTATCATATGTCCCCCATACTTACTGCTTTTGTCATGTTGTGGGGGATGGGTAGAAGTTCAGTGTGTGTTTTGTCAAACTGCACCATGGTTTGTGTATCGTATGTCCCCCATACTTACTGCTTTTGTCATGTTGTGGGGGATGGGTAGAAGTTCAGTGTGTGTTTTGTCAAACTGCACAATGGTTTGTGTATCATATGTCCCCCATACTTACTGCTTTTGTCGTATGTCCCCATACTTACTGCTTTTGTCATGTTGTGGGGGATGGGTAGAAGTTCAGGGTGTGTTTTGTCAAACTGCACCATGGTTTGTGTATCGTATGTCCCCCATACTTACTGCTTTTGTCATATGTCCCCATACTTACTGCTTTTGTCATGTTGTGGGGGATGGGTAGAAGTTCAGTGTGTGTTTTGTCAAACTGCACCATGGTTTGTGTATCGTATGTCCCCCATACTTACTGCTTTTGTCGTATGTCCCCATACTTACTGCTTTTGTCATGTTGTGGGGGATGGGTAGAAGTTCAGGGTGTGTTTTGTCAAACTGCACCATGGTTTGTGTATCGTATGTCCCCCATACTTACTGCTTTTGTCGTATGTCCCCATACTTACTGCTTTTGTCATGTTGTGGGGGATGGGTAGAAGTTCAGTGTGTGTTTTGTCAAACTGCACCATGGTTTGTGTATCGTATGTCCCCCATACTTACTGCTTTTGTCATGTTGTGGGGGATGGGTAGAAGTTCAGTGTGTGTTTTGTCAAACTGCACAATGGTTTGTGTATCGTATGTCCCCCATACTTACTGCTTTTGTCGTATGTCCCCATACTTACTGCTTTTGTCATGTTGTGGGGGATGGGTAGAAGTTCAGTGTGTGTTTTGTCAAACTGCACCATGGTTTGTGTATCGTATGTCCCCCATACTTACTGCTTTTGTCGTATGTCCCCATACTTACTGCTTTTGTCATGTTGTGGGGGATGGGTAGAAGTTCAGGGTGTGTTTTGTCAAACTGCACCATGGTTTGTGTATCGTATGTCCCCCATACTTACTGCTTTTGTCATGTTGTGGGGGATGGGTAGAAGTTCAGTGTGTGTTTTGTCAAACTGCACCATGGTTTGTGTATCGTATGTCCCCCATACTTACTGCTTTTGTCGTATGTCCCCATACTTACTGCTTTTGTCATGTTGTGGGGGATGGGTAGAAGTTCAGGGTGTGTTTTGTCAAACTGCACCATGGTTTGTGTATCGTATGTCCCCCATACTTACTGCTTTTGTCATGTTGTGGGGGATGGGTAGAAGTTCAGTGTGTGTTTTGTCAAACTGCACAATGGTTTGTGTATCGTATGTCCCCCATACTTACTGCTTTTGTCGTATGTCCCCATACTTACTGCTTTTGTCATGTTGTGGGGGATGGGTAGAAGTTCAGGGTGTGTTTTGTCAAACTGCACCATGGTTTGTGTATCGTATGTCCCCCATACTTACTGCTTTTGTCGTATGTCCCCATACTTACTGCTTTTGTCATGTTGTGGGGGATGGGTAGAAGTTCAGGGTGTGTTTTGTCAAACTGCACCATGGTTTGTGAATCGTATGTCCCCCATACTTACTGCTTTTGTCGTATGTCCCCATACTTACTGCTTTTGTCATGTTGTGGGGGATGGGTAGAAGTTCAGGGTGTGTTTTGTCAAACTGCACCATGGTTTGTGTATCGTATGTCCCCCATACTTACTGCTTTTGTCATGTTGTGGGGGATGGGTAGAAGTTCAGTGTGTGTTTTGTCAAACTGCACAATGGTTTGTGTATCGTAAGTCCCCCATACTTACTGCTTTTGTCATACTACAGTGCAGTACATTTGTGATATACATTTTGTTATTTGTGAAATTAAAATAACTTGTTCAAACCTTAGCCCTATGTCTTAAAGGTGCCATATAATGAAAAACCTTGAAATTTACCTTGGCATTGTTGAATAATATGGAAAGATAAAACTGTTTCTAAATCATTTTTGCCCTTACCTAAGCCACATACCTTCTGTATAGATATCAGAGACCAATTTAAATATTGTATTAATGCATTATATTGTGCCTTTAACACCTAACTATAGTAATACAGTATAATTTCCTCTAATCAATTATAACTTTTTTTTTTCAACAGAACTGTAAACATGTCATAATATCTACAGTACTATCAAGCTTGAATAAATGTGATTGCTGTAGTGGTCCTTATTCCGCTTTTAAGTGGGCTGGTGTGAGATGTAAGGGTAAGTATTTTGTTCAGACAATTTTAATACTTTTAAAAATGCTTTACCATTGAAACCCTAAAACTGTGTAATCTTGACGTTCTAAATGCATCTTTAAATTAGCTTGAAAAAGTTAACTTTTCATTCTTTCTTTCTGTCTTGCTCAGTCTGTCTGCCTGTGTAATTGTGTAATCGATTCATATTTATATTAGTCTTCTCCTTTCTCTGTTCTCTTCCATCTTATAGCCACACTTTCAAACACACTGATCATCTATCACTGCTTTATCTATCACTTTTTAAAGCATCTTTTCTTAAATCACCTTTTATTCAAATGAAACCAACCTTGTTTATTATATGCTCAATCTAGTTTGTTCCCGCTTCTGGCATAAAACTTGCTACGAGAAAAATGTGAAGCCCAAACCTGACCCCTCAACATCCGTAAGTATGATTTATTAAATAGTCAGATATGTTTTATTTTTCAGCAATTTTCTTCCTTAGAACTAAACTTTCTGAGTATGTACAAAAGATATGTTTACTATTTCAGGATTCCGAAGTAGAATTTTCCAGTGAGAACATGTCGGATGAGGACTATGTACCTAATTCTGTCTCAGAAGGTTCAGACGTAAGCATAGCGCCTCCAGAAAAACTCTTAAACATTAAAAATACTGAAGTGTTCTGCATCAAATCTACTGCAGAAATTCAAAATGGCAGACCATGCCAAGAAAGTGTCATAGGTTCACTCCCAAAAGTTCCAGTCTGCACAGCACAGCTTGAAATGCCTAGTAGGAAAGCCATACAAGTACAAATATCGAAAGTTCACAGCGATGGCAATACTGAAAGCACTGTTGAGGATATCACAGGCACAGGGGAAGATCCATCTTTACAATCTTCAAATATATCCTCTTCAGTAAGCAAGAAGAATTACTGCTACATTTGTGGAAAACCGCAGTCAAAATTTACACGCCACTTAAAAGTCCATGAGAATTCAAACGTCGATGTTGCTCGGGCTTTGGCTCTACCAAAACATTCCAAAGAGCGTCAAAAACTTCTGAACAAACTGCGGAACAAAGGAAACTATGAACACAATGCAGATGTTTTAGCGAATGGGACTGGATTGTTAAAACTCAGACGTAAGCCAAAGAAAAGATATGATTCAAAAGATTATGTGCACTGTATGTATTGCCATGCAATGTTTCTCCGAAGGGATCTCTGGAGACACGTTCGAAATTGTCTTTCCAAACCAGTGGAAGATCAGGCAGAGCCAGGAAGAACTAGGGTCTTGTCTTTGGCAACAATGTCTAATGCAGCCCTCTGCCAACAAATATCACAAGGTGTTTGGAAACTGCTAACTGTGATGAAAGACGATGACATCTCTGCTGCTGTGCGGAGTGACTTTTGCATTCTTCAGCTGGCCCAGTCATTTTACAATAAACATGGGCAAGATCCCACTAAATTTGACTATATTCGACAGAAGCTCCGGGAAGTTGGAAGACTTCTGCTGATTCTGAGAAAGGAATTTTCTGTACAGACTCTTGAAGATGCTGTGAGACCTGAAAATTTCAATGTGGTTATCCAGGCTGTCAAAAAGGTATCTGGGTTTGATGATGTAAAACACTCATTCCAGACTCCAAGCCTTGCCCTTAAGTTGGGCCACTCACTGAATAAGATATGTGACATTGTACATTGCCGAGCTCTAATGGCAGAAGATGGTGAGGGGATAAAGTCAACCCAAGCATTCAAAAAGCTGTATGATGCTAAATGGTCTGAACTCGTTTCCCACACAGCTTTGACCACCTTGAATGAGGGGCGCTTTAACAAGCCGTCTACCCTCCCTTTCACAGAGGATGTACAACTTCTTCACCAGCATCTTGAAAAGGTTGTTGATTTAGGTTCTGAGAACTTGAAACAGATGCCATCAGCACAAGTCTATGGCGACCTATGCAAAGCAACTCTTGCAAAAATAATTGTGTTCAACCGGCGACGTGGAGGAGAGGTTGCAAAAATGCAACTCAAAGGTTTTCTAGAGAGGGATACAGCTCCCCTACACAAAGATGTTGCTGTTGGGCTAACAAAGTTTGAACAAAAACTTTGTACACATTTTAGTCGGGTGGAACTTAGGGGTAAAAGAGGGCGAAAAGTGGCAGTTTTGCTGTCACCAGACATGGTTGATGCCTTAACCCTCCTCATAAGCAGAAGAAGGGAATGTGGAGTCCCTGAGGAAAACCAATTCCTGTTTGCTCGACCAAGCTGTTTGAGTTGTTATAGAGGACAAGACTGTCTGAGGATCTATGCACACGAGTGTGGTGCACAAAACCCGGAACTCCTCCGGTCGACCCAACTGCGCAAACATGTGGCAACTTTGTCGCAGGTGCTTAACCTGAAAAACCACGAGTTGGACCAAGTTGCGGACTTCTTGGGCCACGATATTCGTGTGCACAGAGAATATTATCGACTTCCGGAGGCTACAACCCAGCTGGCCAAGATTTCAAAGTTACTCCTCGCTATGGAGAAAGATTCTCTTTCAAATCTCCACGGCAAAACCCTAGAAGAAATTGAAATTGAAGGTAATGCTACTAAAGTTGTTACAAATGACATTTTGAAGTTAACTAAGTATATTCATATCCTAAAGATAATCCCTAACGTAGATCTTAATGTAATGTTCACCAGATATTAGAGTTATCACTATGTCTTCTATTTTTACTCTAACATTAGCAATGTTAAGCTTACTTGATACTCAATTTTTTTTTTAGACAAGTTAGACTTTTCTGATTCGGAACATAGTGAAGACAGTGATGCTGAGGAGGCGCATCCACAGACACAAACAGAAACAGGTAAAAGCACATAAACATACAAACATCAAATCAGTAAAGTCAGTGTAAGAAGTGCACCATATGATGCACCAAAACATTATACAGTAGTTCAGAGATGTCACAGAAGCATAATTCATATAGACCAAGCGCCGCTGCTGTTTGTTATAGCATTTTATTTTTCTATTCACAGATACTGATCCTGCCTTAGGAGGCCCATCTAAAGGTATGACAATACTAAAACTTTAACTTCAAACCCACATGTGTATATATACTTTTGAAACCAAAATGACTGTTAGAAATGTTTAAAATGCAGTTTAGGTTGCTTTTGATTGCTTAAATTATAACATTGTGTAAATGATGCAAGTTTTTGGGGAGCACTTTACAGTAGGGGTACATGAATTACCATGAATTAATGCATAAATTAATGAAGAATTATGAATTACTTCATCCATTAATATCTCAATTATCAGGAACTAGCATGAGTTCAAAATCTTTTATTCATGACCTCATAGATGAAAAACACCTTAAGACATTCACTAAGATGAGTACATCATCATGATTAATAGGTTATTATGCATGATCTTGATGTTTTCTTTTTCACAGAAAACAAGATTTTTAATATCCATTATGGATAAAGCTATGCTTTTGGTACATGTACTAAAACATTTGTTTTCTCAAATAAGATTACTTGAATTATTATAATAATATATACAAAAATCTGCATTGCCTCATGCATGCATACAGGTTAGAACAGTATATCAGTAACAGTAATTAATGTGAGAACTAATGTTTTTCATTAATTATGATGAGTTATCAAGCACGTATACAGTATGTCTTCTTCATAGCAGCCTGCATGTAAATGGACAGACCCCCAACACTGGCCAATCACAGCACAGAGTATGTGAATTCTGTTGACATCCAAATACAGTAGTCATCATTAACTAAGCATTAATTTCTTATGACCTCATCGTGTGTGAACCCTCAAGTAAAGTGGTAACTTGGTCTTCTGGAAATACTGATAAACAGTGTGTTATTAAAGCGATAGTTCACCCAGAAATGAAAATGTGAGGTTCAACTGCTAATCCCTAGGAGTCAGTGATGTAGATGACTTTGTTTCTTCAGTAGAACTCAAAGATTTTTAACTCAAACCGCTGCAGTCTTTCAGTCATATCCCTGATAGCGCACGTACATCTAGAAGATGTCTATTTGACGTCTGCATTTACATCTGCAAGATGTATTATTTAGGTTATTTGCTCATCTGCAATACGTCTATTGGATGTCTCTTTTTAGATGTCACATAGACGTCTGTTAGATGTCTTTAAGATGTTTATAATTTAGAATGTATGTAAAACTGACATCTGAAAGAAAGTTTTTAGACAGCGGATGTTTCCAGATCAAGAGATCTTTAACAGACATCTTGCAGACTTGCGTGTGTCATCTGGGATATAATGGCAGTCAATGGGTCCCAAACATGCACAGACTAAACCAAATACATGCTCTGGCATAGTAGTATTCTATCTTGTGTATAGGTCACTTATTTGTTTATACAGTGCAGAGTGATTGTGGTCACTACAGCTAATCAGAATGGTAATTACTTGTGCTTATCCTGATTGTTGCAACCGAATTTTGTTTAACCGTTGTATTCACAATCTCTGCACTGTGTAAACAATGAGTGACATATACAGTCTGTATTTGGATGTAAGACTACTGTATTTGGATTTACATTTACATTTAGTAATTTGAAAGGAAAAGTAGAGAGGTAGGTCTGTAGTTCTCTACAAGTGATGTGTTAAGTGTTGATTTTTTCAGCAGTTGAGTTACCAGAGCCTGCTTGAATGCAGTAGGAAAAGTGCCAGTATGGAGGGATGAGTTGATGATGTGTGTGAGAGCTGGTAGAAGTGTGTGAGATATGGCTTGTAGAAGGTGTGAGGGGATGGGGTCAAGAGGGCAGGTGGTAGGATGACTGGAGAGGAGAAGTGTAGATACTTTTTCCTCGGTTAGCGGAGAGAAGGAGGGGAGAGGGTGATTGGCTGTGAAAGGGGTCGGTCTGTGCTCCTGTGTGTGAGGAGCTGAGAACTGACTGCTGATAGTTGTTGTCTTGTTGGTGAAGAAGTTCGCAAAATCGTCAGCAGTTAAAGAGGAGGTGGGTGGTGGTGGTGGAGGAGGACAGAATAGAGAGTTGAATGTCTTGAAGAGTGATCGTGTGTTGGAGGAGCTGTTGATCTTGTTGTGGAAGTAGGAAGATTTTGCAGCATGAACATCAACGGAAAAGGAAGAGAGGAGAGATTGATACATACTCAGGTCAGATGTGTCTTTTGATTTGCGCCATTTCCTCTCCATTGCCCTGAGTTCGGTCCGGTGTTCACGAAGAACCTCAGACAACCAGGGGTTAGAGGGAGTAGCGTGTGCTGGCCTGGAGGAAAGAGGGCAGATATTGTCTAGAGAAGAGGTTAGAGTGGAGCATAAGGTGTCCGTTGCGGTATTCACATCCAGAGATGAGAATTGTGGGGGTGAGGGAAGAGAAAATGACACGGCAGATGAAAGATGGGCGAGAGAAAGTGAGCGCAGGTTTCGCCTGAAAGTGACTGGTGGTGGGGTTGGTGGTGCAGGGGCAGAGAGTTGTAGACTGAAAGTGATGAGGAAATGATCTGAAACATGGAGAGGTCTCACCAAGATGTTGTCTGTGATGCAGTTGCGTGTGTAAACCAGATCCAGTTGGTTGCCTGATTTGTGAGTGCCTGTGGTGATGAATTGTTTGAGATGTCAACAAATTTTGCACACTGTGCTGTGATTGGCCAGTGTTGCGCTCTGTCCATATTCCTACAGGCTACTATGAAGAAGACATGAACATGCTTGATACCTCATCTTTAATGAAAAACATGAGTTCTGACATTAATTGATATACTCTTCTAGCCTGTATGCATGCATGAGGTAATATTTATTATTTTTCTATATTCCTTTTAATAATTCAAGTAGTCTTACATGCACAAAATGTTTTTTTGTATTTTGAATCATGTGCCATGACTATAGGTTTATCTACAATGTATAGTAAATACCTTGTTTTTTGTGAACAATGAAAACATCATGATCATGCATAATAAACATAAATCATGATGATGTACTTGTCTTAATGTCTTAGGCTATGTTCACACTTAGTGTCTTTTTTGACAAGAAAAAGTTGACAATGCCGTTTTTTTAGCAAAAAAGAAAACGCTGGCAGCGTTCGGTTCTTTTGTTGCTATAACAACAGCTGCAACAGTAGCCTAGTGCTGTGTGATGCAAAAAATGTCGAGAAAGAGAAAGTTGGCTCTTGCGTTGGCTTTTGAAGTTACCGGGGAGGAGAATGTCGGTTCACAAAGACGTTTGTGGGTGCACGACATTATACGGGAAAGGAAACGCGAAAGGAAAAAGACGCCGGCGGTGGCGTCTAAAAAAGCGCTCAGGACTTTTTTGAAAAAACGGTTTACTCCATAGGGTTATAATGTAGAACAGACGCTGGTAGTTCGAAAAAAGACGCTAAGTGTGAACATAACCTTAAGGTGTTTTTCATCCATGAAGTCATGAATGAAAGACTTTGAGCTTGTGTTAGTTCCTGATAATTCATGAGATTCACACTTGCCATAAAGTGTTACCATGTTTTGAATATGTATTTATTTATTTATTTTTAAAGCTCATTGCATGAAGGACAAATATCACAGCAGGAGGGAGGAGCATGAACAACCTGGTAAAAGCACACAATCATATAAAGAAAGAACACTGTACTAGGGAATTCTCTAGATCAATCATTTTAGCTGGTTTTATAGTAAAGGAGGATTTTTTGCTAGAGATTTACAGTTTCCACTTAAATGTGTAGAATAATTTATGAAATGTTTGAGTATGTTCCATCAGAACCTTTATTCTGAGCCATTCTATTCATACCACAGGAATGAAGAAAGCTAGGCGGCCTGTTGTGAACCCTACAGGCACCTCAGATGGTATGAGCATCTACCTCACTCAGCCAGCATATCCATTAAGGTTTGATTCAATTCATGCAGACCAAGCAATACTACTGTTTGTTATAGTGTTTTATTTGTCTATTCACAGATATTGAGACTTCCTTTGGAGGCTCATCTCAAGGTATGATGAGAATACTACTAGTATAATGAGAACTACTTATCTATATTGGCCTGTCATGATAACTTTTTGTTGGTCGATATATTGCCCCTTAAAATAATTGTGATAAGTGATATTATTGTCATTTTAAGACCATTTTATGCCAGTGAATGTAAAATAATAATATAACAGCATAATAATGCAAGAAGGCCACACACTTTCAATTAATAAACAAACATTTAATTCATAAATGATTTAGATCATGAAAATTAAGTGTCCAAATATTAGATACCTTAAAAAACTTGAATAATAGTAAAAAAAATTAATAATAATAGTAAATCCACATTTTCTTACAAATAGAAAAAAGACAAATGGACGAAGAACTGTTATGGAGATTTTTCCATCTACAGATTTTTCCTTTTTTTATGTTTTATGTTATGTTTTATGTTATTGTGTTTTTTATGTAAATATAAATGGTGATGTATTGCATTGGCAAAAATTGAGATCATGTACATTTATTGTGCGATAAGTCGATATATTGATTATCGTGACAGGGTGGGATGCAGCGATTATAGATTTTGGCTGTACGATTATAGTCTGAGGAATAATCACGGTTTCACAGTTATCACAGTAATTATTATTCATTAATTCATTTCAAAACACTATTAGTTAAAACAAATAATAGT
>NW_026775056.1:112500-115000 GCF_963082965.1 Carassius carassius
TGCTCAGAAACAGCAGACAGACGTCAGATCTTCACACAGATCATCTCAAACACGTCTACATCTCACTTCTCACGCGGATCAAAAGATCAGAATGATTATGATTACTTTAGTGCCTTCACCAAAGCTGCTTTTACTATACTATGCTGTGAAATATCATTACAACAACTGTTTTTTTACTGTAAGTGATTGATATTCTAGAGCCCACTTGGGGGGGACCCACTGTTCTGCTCCAGCACACCTGTCCTGTGACTTTAGTGATCGGTTTGGTCATCACGTGATGTGCATGCGTGTGTAGATGTGCACGGCGGCGCTCACCAGTGATGTGCAGACCTCGCTGAAACACCTCGTACATGGTCTTGGCGTCCTCGTGATAGTACGAGAGCAGCGTGGAGCTGTCGCTTATCAGGGACCTTCGAGCACCATCCTCCATCTGGAAAAGAGGAGGACGCTCTTCTGTAAATCCCATCTCATTAACTGTATGAAAGATGCATTGTTGGACTGGTTGTGTAGGCCTTGTTTGCATTCATGTTTGCATTTGTGCTTGCGTTCTCCTGGACTGTGTGCTCGCTTCAGGGCTTTTATCTGCAACCATAGTGCCATTGTTTAAAACCAAACACTCAAAGGGTTTTCAAAGGGACTACAGGGCAGGAAATATTATCATTATCTTCTCCTGAACCACATTTGAAAAGAGAGTATTGGATTATATATATATATATATATGGTGATGATCTTATTGATTTAAAGCCAGCTGCCACAAATGTTTTGCTTATGCAAAAATCTCAGGTCTGAGGCAGATTTGAGCACAGAAGACAGATCATCACAGGACAGCGTGAACCTGAGCTCACCCTGAGTTTGGGCATTTATCGGTGAAGTGATAAAAGCTAATGTTGAAAACTGAAAAATTTGAAATGTTTCTTTGGCAACTAGCTGAAATAAAATGTATGTAAACCTTGTTTTAATTGATATAAAGCCTTGTCTGGTCTGAAGGTCCAGAGGTTTGTCTGTTTGACTGGCAGGATGATTACCGTCACACGGCCAGCGCTGAACACCTGTGGCTCACCTGCACTTCCTGTGACTGGAGCCGGAGGTCGCAGGGCGGTGTGATGGGCCGCGGCCGGGTGGAGATCCAGTAGACCAGCACAGCGGTCAGAGCGCCCAGACCCAGCAGCGTGGAGGTGGGCAGAGAGCGCAGGAGCTGACCCAAATCATCCAGCTCAGGAACACCCAGCAGCAGATCCCGAGACTGCATCTTCTCCATAAGTGTGGAGCTGAGCTCTGACACACACACACACACACACAGATTAGATCAGATCCAACATACACGATCATGTGTGAAAAGATCAATCTGAAATCCCAGAGTCACAGTGTGTCTGGACATCTACACAAACAGAGAGCAGTGCTCCGGTTCTTCTGACGACACACTCTCACACACACACACACACACACACACTCTGACACACACACACACACACACACACACACACACACACTCTGACACACACACACACACAAACACACATTTTCAAGGTCATGCAAACGTTAGGATAAAATATTCTTAAAATTATGTTTATGAAACATTCTTATGGCATTTTTAATATTTGATATTTGGGTAGCACTTTATTTTACAGTACGTGTACTTATAGTGTACTTATCTAAGAAAGTTCTGGTAATACAAGGTAACTACACGGGGTACGGTTAGGTTTAGGGTAAGTACCTAGTTATTACATAGTTATTGTAATTACTATAATAAGTACATAGTATGTACATAAGGAACAGGACTGTAAAATAAAGTGCTACTGATATTTGTTCTCATAATGTTGATTATATGTTCTCATAACATTCATAAAATATTAGAATAAATATATTTAATATATATATATAAATATAAATATATATATAAATATATATAGTATAATTTAGAATAAAATGAAGTGTAAAGATCTGTTCTTGGAGAGTTGACGTGTTGAATCTGAGCCAGACACGAGTCTCAACATGACGAACAGTTCAGAAGATCTGTGTCTAAACACTGATGAACCCAGTCTGAGCTCCACTGATTCTGTGGACACTTCTGAAGTCGTCTGATGTTCATTCAACATGAATTCGATTTCTAGCTGTCATCTCTGTGACCTGCGAGTCCACAATCTCTGAGTATAGAGAATCTATCACATAAACACTGCTGGATCTGTGGATCAGAGCGGCGTCAGGGCACTTCTGAGAGTCTCTCACACACTGCTGCTTCAGACGAACTCGATCGGCCTCTGCCTTACTGCAGCTTCTCACAGAGCCCACAGCTTTTAAACATAAGATCAGCTCTTCTCTTTGATAAATGGAGTGAAAGAAATGATTTCAAGTATCTGTTAGACCGTGATTGTTTAAAGCACTGGATGAAACGAGGATGTTCTGAGACCCAGTGAAGGCCAGACACTCTCAGAACTCATTCATTCAGTGAAAAATCAACTCAAATGTGATTAGTTGAACTTAAGAGTGCTTTTGAACTGCT
>NW_026775056.1:120000-122500 GCF_963082965.1 Carassius carassius
CTAGAGACGATTGAGCAACAGACGGATAGATTCCCAAGACTTGCTTCCGGTTGTCTTGTGATTCAAGATAAATCTCCCATGACACTGGCGAACATTTTTCATTTCTTTCAGTATGCTAACTAAACATTTCAAGTTTGCTTGTCCTGTACACTAATTAAAGTCAATGTAAAGCTGGCTATCAAACCTGCACTGAAAATGGTAACTTCTAAATTAACTGGTTTAATTCAAGTTTTAAATGTGTTGAAGAATGTCTGTAACCAAACAGTTGCTGGTAGCCATTGACTTTCATAGCATTTCATTCAAACTATGGCAGTCAATGGCTACCATCAGCTGTTTGGTTAAAAAATATTCTTCAACATATCTTCTTTTTTGTTCAGTAAAGAAACTTTGGAAAAACTAGAGGAAGACTAAATGATGGCAAATTCCAATTTTTGGACAAACTATTCCTTTAATGGTAGCAACTTCAAGATACTGTAGTGTGTCACATAGTAAGCCTCAATCTTTAAATTATAGAGGACGGGGTGAAAGATTAGGTCCAACCGGACTCAATGCATAATTCATACGCAGCATGTGGCAGCTGAGGTTAGACACGGTGAGCTTTGGGTGTCCATGTAGATGGCGCATGGCTATGAAAAATGCATGAGGTGAAGGTTACACTGTAAAGAACATCTTCCCTTTAAAGCCAAACACGTTTAATTGCTGCCTGAAGTTCTAAAGAAAATCAAAATGTGCAACCAACCACATACTGACCACTCTGAACTGAAACTCATAAAAGGGAGAAATTATTGTGAGAAGTTCCTGTAGCTGAAATGGCAGAGCATGTTACTGAACCCTTGAACAAAATGAAGGAACAGAGCACATGCTGCAGAGAGCGTAGTAAAGTTAGCTGTGCAGTGCCCTAAGCAGTGCGCTTTCCACTCGGCCGGATGCAGTGACGTTTCAGAACCCCTCGCTGGACAGCTCCCGCCAATCAGGAGCGGCGCTCGCCGTGACGTCACCGGCCTCTGCGAAGTACAATGAAGCAGGACACCGGCAAACCAGCCGTTTAAAAGCATGCCCCACAAAATGCATAACCCATTTATAGAATTCTAAGTGTCCCGAGTCACTGTCACATCACTCACACGCACAGAAAGCCTTTCACACGCTGTAATGCGACGCACGAGATCTTCAGCCCTGTGTGCCGCATAACGCAAAAACATCCCCGTCAGCATCTCACGCGCCTCCTCGACACGGAAACGCATTCAGAGGCGAATATTAACAGAACTGCGTTTCTACAGGTGATATTTAAGACAGGACCGACAAGTCATGCTAACGAGGTCCAGAAAGGGTCGAAACCCGCGAGTATTTTCACTAATGAGCGTCTCATAATGTCCGACTCTTTCACCCCGTGATTCGTCATCGGACCGACTGATATTCACCTGCAGCACGAGCACGAGGAAAACTCACCTAGTACAACCCAGACAGAGCCAGCGACTAAAGCGAAGGCGAGCATGTCTCAGTCATGAGAGAGAGAGGGATGTCGCAGCGTTCATCTGTCCTGCATCGAGCCGGGCTGAGACGCACCGAGGACGGGAGAGATGCTGCTGCTGCACCGGCGGAGAGAGAGCGGATGAGCGACAGGTCTGTCTCCTCCCTCACCGGGATGACGGGGGTGGGGGGGGGGTATGAGGGCTGGAGATGCTGCTGGATGATTCCTAGCGTCAGACACTTATAAAACCAGGCTTTTGAGCTGAGGAGACGTTTTTACTCATTTGATTCTTATAAGATAATCACATCCTTAGTTTTAGATTAATTTTCCGAGACATTTTTGTAGCTACCAGGAACGCAGTAATATAAGGTTATGATTTACATCTGAGTTTGTTCGTTTGTTTTTGTTTTGTTTATTGTTGGGGGGGGGGGGTTATCTTATGGTGCTCAGTCTATCTTTTGCTCCATCAGCTATCCACCAATACCCAGAGGAATAGCGCATCACGTGACACTCATGCTCCTCCTCCCCCGGTTTAACCTTGAATCGCTCTCCTTCTGCACCTCCATCCAGAGCGGATCACGTGACGCATTCAAAGATTAAAGTCTCCAGTCTGTATTTCATGCATGTTGGGATGCATCACATAATAGTGCTGAGGCGCTTGTCCTCTCTAGTTGTGTAAGATCAGATAGATCTGGAAGGTTTGTGTCTGAGGGAAGGCCAGGCTGGACAGTGACGCAGCTGCTGTGGATTTGCCACTCAATCCAATGTCACCGAGCTGTCAAAGCAGATGGCCGAGCGGAGATTTACTCAAGCCCTCCTCTCTCCTACCTGCAGCCTACTGACACAGTAATCGCTGTTGTTCCATACAGGAACGCCAGTCCACCATGTGCAACTAATAATGCTTGATAAACTGCAGCGGTTCCAGTCCAGGCCTTTTTCTGGGACAAATTCCTTGAGTGTTCCTTTTGCTGTGTTTTACTTTATAATGATAGCAGGTCATACAGAACAATACAGTGGAGATCTATAGACACA
>NW_026775056.1:130000-152500 GCF_963082965.1 Carassius carassius
CTTATATGTACACTTAACTTTTCCGACCTCTTATTGCTTCCTGTCCCAACTTTTTTGGAATGTGTAGTTCTCATGAAATCCAAAATGAGCCAATATTTGGCATGAAATTTCAAAATGTCTCACTTTCAACATTTGATATGTTATCTATATTCTATTGTGAATAAAATATAAGTTTATGAGATTTGTAAATTATTCCATTACTTTTTTAGTCACAATTTTGTACAGTGTCCCAACTTTTTTGGAATCTGGTTTGTACATAATCCAGATTACTATCCTATACTTTATTTTAGACCAAGTGAAACAGAGCAGTGCTAAAGTGAACAGTTGCATGTGTGGAGTGTACTGTATGATGTTCATCAGGTGTTCAAGGAAGGCTTCTCTTCCTCTCATGGATCTAACTCCAGTCTTGATAAATGTAATGGCACTGTCTATTACACTTCTAATGATTGCTTGTAAATATTGTTTGTATTTTCAAATAAAAAATTACTTGTATTTGAATTCAATATATTTATCACACCAGTATTTTGTATTTTAAATTGAATACATTTAATGAGCAAGCGTTTGTAATTTGAAACAAAAAACAGTTTGATGTATTTGTGCCCATCTCTGCCTGCACTGTTCCTGTTCTTCTCTTTAAAGCTTGCAGAAGACTTGATGAAGGTGGCTGTCTAAAAATAGACGGTATGATCGTGGAGAATTCATTAACCCTCCTATTAACGTTGGGGTCAATTTGACCCCATTCAATAATTAACGTCTGTAAATACATTATTAAAAAAATATTTTTTTTCAGATTTAATGAATTTTCCTAATTTAATGGGGACAACTCTGTAAACATAAAATGAACCTGCTGATATTTTTTCAATGTCCTGTACACATTTTGTAGCATCGGTGTTCCCAGGCTCTTTTAGCTGTATAAAACATAAGAAATATAAATATTTCACACACATTTGTTTTGGTTGTTTTATTGAGGTCACTATAACATGTTATAATTATATAATGTTCATTATAATTTTACATATTCAATATTATATTCAAAAAACTTCCCTCTGTTTTAGGGCTCTAACCTAACATAACCGTTTCTGAAGTAGTTCACATGACACGGGACATAATTCTCATGAGAACTTTGATATTTCCTGTGCCGTGGCGAGGGGGAAACCTAATTCTCATGGTTTACCAAACAAAGGGGAGGAGCAAACATTATAAAAGCATGAACAGAAGCATTGTAAACCATTCTGTGTAATCTCTATGTTCTCCATCTCTCTCATTTGAAAATTATATCTAAGCATAGATTTTCTGTCAATGAGATTTTGAGATTTTGAGAGTGAAAGTGACAGAGGAGAATGTGTCTGAGACGATGATAATATTGAGGACCCTGATTATGAGGCATCCTCCTCAGATGAGAATGAGACACCTATTGTTGACCCTCCTGTTGTCTCTCAACCACCCACAAACCCATTACCTTCCAAAAATGGAAAGTTATCATGGTCCCGCTTACCACCTGAACAAGAGGGTAGACTTAGTGCTGCTAATGTCATCAAAATGGGTCCAGGGCCCACTAGATATACTGTCAGCCATGTCCAAGATATAAAATCAGCATTTCATCTTTTCATCACACCATCAATTGAAAAGGATGTACTTGAAATGACAAACTTAGAGGGTAGGCGTGTGTATGGGGCTGGTTGGAAAGACTTCGATGTAACTGACTTGAAAGCCTACATTGGGTTGCTCATTTTGGCAGGAGTCTACAAGGCAAAAGGAGAAGCAACAGCAAGCCCATGGAATGCTGACACTGGAAGGGCAAAATGCAATATGCCCCTGAGGGGGCACATCTTGTAGATTTTGGTCTCTCAACCGAGGTTACCCCTTTCACACTGCCATTCTGGCAAATACACGGGTAATGTGTCCCGGCAATTGTTCCCGGGTCGCTAGATTGTGCACTTTCACACTGCCAGTGACTACCCGGGATATGTGCGTGCTTTCACACACAACCCGTAAAGGTCCTGTAACCACATGTGACATCAGGGCGTGACGTGTAATGTACAAGTCGAAAACGTTAGGCACGTTATACTTTCACTGAATCAAGCGAACGATCTCAGTGTCAAGTGAGGAACTAACTGATCTCTGCTTCATTAGTTTGCACATATTTTTTTCGTCACGAACATTGATCTTCCTTCAAAACAGCCAGTAAAAGAGTTGCGCGCGTCATCACTTCGACACTGCATTAGATCTGCCGTTTGTTGCGCTCGTCCCGGGTTGAACCCGGCAAAGTTACTAGATCCCCGACCCGGGTTCAATGCCGGAATCAATCCCGGGACGTCTTTGCTTTCACACAGAAGGCGACCCGGCAATGTTCTGTGAAAGGGGCTCAAGAGGAAACTGTACACCTTGAGGTGGAAACCTTTCACCTCCTGGTGCGAAGACTGCCAGCACGACCCAGTTATTTGCCCATTTGGGACAGTTCTGGAGTTCCTGCAGGCCCTTCTCTCTGCAGGTTTGACCCACTCCACCCTGAGGGTCTACGTGATTATTATTACAGTCTACCGCACCCCTCTTGGTGGCCATTCAGTGGGCAGACACCCTCTGGTTACATGTTTCCTCTGCGGTGCACTGAGGCTGAGGCCTGCGGCCAGAAGAAGTGGTTGATCAGGATGCTATCCTAAAACCTTGAGTCCTCTGATCTCCCCACACCATTGGGAGTCAAGGCTCACAAGGCCTTCCTGTCTGGTGTGTCTATACAGGACATCTGCAACGCAGCTGGACGGTCCACGCCCCTCACATTCATCAGATTTTATGGTTTAGATCAGCGAGCCACTCACAGCTCTTCTTCCTTCTTTTTCTTGGGGTCAAATTGACCCCACACATTATGTATGTTGCAATCCTTGATAACAAAAAGGACTCTTATGTGTTCCTTACTGATGTTTTGATTGTGATGATGTTCTGTTTAAAAATAAAATCCTTCAAAATGTTTGAAATTGTGTTTGTTTTTCCCGGGGTCAAATTGACCCCAAACATAACTCCTGTTACTATCCTTGATAAAATAAATATTTTTTTTATTTTCAAATGTTATAGATTACAAAAATCTATCATTTGAAAATAAAAAAAATATTTATTTTATCAAGGATAGTATATATATATATATATATATATATATACTTTTCAAATTTTAGGTCAAACAGTAAGATTTTATGGTTATTTGTAAATGTTTCCATAGTCGTGCAATGGGTGGATGTATAAGGGGTGGGGAGGGGGGGGGTGGGTGGATGTCAACTTAAAAGGCTATTTAAGTAGTCAACAAAGACATAAATTACCTGAGACACAAACCTTTGTAAAAAAAAATCATATTCTTGAGGTTTTAAATTACTAAATTACTAAATTAAATTATCAGATTTGAGGGTAACAGGAGGGTTAAAACTGAAAAATAAACGCAAAAATCCCAGCTCTATCAGAAGTTAAAGAGCCTGATCCACCGCGCGCGCGTCGCGTCATCAGTGCGTTCAGACACGGATCTGCCGGAGGCGCGTGCTTCGAGGGGAATATCGCTGGACGATCCTCGGGAAAACCCAGGAATTCACGGAGCAGAAACTCCGCAGGAAAACACCGCCTCCGCGCGACACGCCTCCTGCTGCAGCGTGATTACATCATGACGCTCGCGTCGCGTTACGTTACTCACTCTGTTGCCTTTTTTGGCGCTAGACGCGTCTCTGCGTGAGTGTGTACACATTAGACTCGGACAGCTGTTCTGCGCTGACACAAACAGAAGCAGACTTTTAAAGCATGTTGTTAACATGTCGAGACCCCCGCGGCGCGTCGCGTCGGTTTAACGCGTCCTGCAACAAATGCCCCTAAAACTTCTCTGTCTGCAAGCAACACACTACTGCTTTAAAAAAAAAAAAAAAAAAGGTGGGACGATCTTTGCGCGCTTTTAAGGACCATCCCCTTGAGCAGAATTACAAATCACGAAACCTAAGATGCCAGAGCTCGCGCATGTTACTCCAGCACTGACATCACGCTTCAAACAGCCGAGGAGCGTTTCTTTGAAACTGCGGCACTTACAGTAAAGCGCTTCCGCCCGAGAGCGCCCTCTAGCGGCGCAGCCCGCGCACATTTCCCGGAAAACTGCTGACCTCTCTGGTGGACCGAACCTTGACACTGTACCCTTTATACTGTATTCATAACACACTCAAATAACTCATTTGTAGAAGGAATACACATGTTTTATATTTACATTCACAATGAATAGATTCTTTCATGGACTAAACAATGCTCTGGTGTGAGATTTCGTTGAGAGAAAAGAGATACACAGGATGCATCCCTATACAGGGTTAATTCAGGTTAAGAGGCACGGGTTAAAGTCTCCCAGTTTACCTGAATTTACCGTATATATGTGAACTGAATGGTATAATCAACAACAACAACAATAATACTGATGAACATGATTATTATTGGTACTTTTTTATTGTTGTAAGCTGTTGTGGCAATAAACATGGATATATATGTGTGTGTAGGTGATATTCTATGTTGGCATGTTGAGGGTGTGTGTGTGTTTGTATGTCTGTTTATCCAAACTGAAATGCCTTCCGCACGTAGCCCTCTATCTCATAACAGCATGATTTCTCGGAAATCAGCCTGGTGAAGTCGAAGAGCCGCTCTCTCCGTGCGCATGCGCCAGAGCTGTATAAATATGACTGTCGCGCGCTTCTTCTGTACAGTAAGCGCGAGCTGATCTAGACAGAACTTCAGCTGTAGTTCTGAGAGTGGATTGACGCCTTTTTTAAAGGACTTACTCTTTTTGCTGTTTTCTGATTTGGATACAACATCTTATTATACAGTAAGTGCCTATAACAATATGGAACGTTTTAATGCATTTAATATTATTATTGCATTTATGTTAAGAATGAATAAGAAACGAGTGTTGATTTACTGGTTAAAGAAATATTTGCTAGTAATTCATGCAAGTTACTGCAGCAGTGTTCCAAAACAACAACAGCATCACAAGTTTCTTTTCAGTATGCTTTGGTGTCTGTTGCAGATGTATTTCTGCTTAGCTGTAAAAGTGACTGAGCAAACCAAACAATAATACATGATCAGATAAAAATGTAGCTTGAGCATTTTGCATAGTGAAATATGTCATGAAGAAAAACAAAGCGCGTGTTTCCTGGTCATGAACTTGTCAAAGCGCCCTCCAGAGCGAGTAAAGCAGCTTGTGTCTCTCCCACAGAAACATGCCTGTGTCCAGAATGCGCATGCGACCCTGGCTGGAGGTAAAGATCGACTCCAACACCATCGCTGGGCTCCGCTGGGTCAACAAGGTAAAGCACTGAGATGGTTGATCACCACCGTCTAGATAAGCATCTGCAAGCGGCGCCATTGATCTAATAGATCTGCAATGTTTTCAGGAGGAGAAGATGTTCTCCATCCCGTGGAAGCACGCGGCTCGCCACGGCTGGGAGGTGGACAAAGACGCATGTCTGTTCAAGCAGTGGGCCATTCACACAGGTGAGCGATCGCTCGAGCACACGACTGAGATCACAGTCACCCTGCAGATGTACTGAAGCTCCTGCTTGTGTTCCCTCAGGTAAATACAAGGAGGGAGAGACCCAGCCCGACCCCAAGACCTGGAAAGCCAACTTCCGCTGTGCCATGAACTCTCTCCCCGACATCGAAGAGGTGAAGGACAAGAGCGTGAACAAAGGCTGCGCTGCGGTGAGAGTCTACCGCATGCTGCCCACCATCACCAAGAAGAAGGTCAAGAGATGCAAGGGCCTACGCAAACGCAAGGTAAGCGTCTGGAGCGCAGGTGCAAATCCAATCGGTACGTCTGGACTGTAGGGTTAAAGATGTCTGTTTGTGTGGTTCAGGTCAAGCTGGAGGAGATTGACGCTGAGGAGATGCAGTCAGAAATGACCCAGGAGAACACCATCGACAGCACTGTGAATCTAAGTGAGTGTTCAGATCTGACCACACTAGGCAGTGCTGGTGAGATGTTCACACCCAGCTCATATTCATCACCTGTTTCCTTTTTCCTGAAGGCACCATCAGCACCTCCAATGACACCCCCGCGTACGAGATGGAGATCCCAAACTGTCCAGAAGAGCTGTACAAGTTCCAGGTGTCTCCGGTGCACTCCACAGGTAACAGAAGCTCACGTCTTCTTCAGAAAGTGTCTTCATAACACGGCTGGTTCTCACTGTGTGTTTTCTCCATCTCTCCACCCGCAGACTTGGAGGAGAACGAAGCTATCTTTGAGGTGAGTTTCACAGGTGCTCTTTTTTCCTTTGTGCTTTTTCATTGACAGGAATACCCCGTCCTGATATTGGCTCATTGCTGATAGACTGAAATAAAAGAACAAGCAAAACCCAGTCGCTTACGAGTTCTGTGTTTGCTCTTGCAGCTAACACGGCAATTGGAACGTGAAAGTACGCAGTGGATGCAGAGCAATTTCGTTGGAAAGGGGTTCCTGGGCAATGAAGTAGCCACAACAGAATCTCTGAGTCCAGAGAGCCAGTGGAGTGAAAGCTCAGGTAATTGTTGCATGAGCTGTTTAGACGAGACTCAGACGCTTTTCTGAAATGAGCAGAAACTCAAGTGTTTGTTTCTGTCATGTTGCTCCAGGAGAAGAGCTGGAGTTTCGGCTCTACACTGAACTGACCCCAGACCTGCGTGAAGACTCTCTCTGCACCTACACAGAGCTGTGGAACAGCAACAACATGCCACAGACCATGTGTCCTCTCTGAGAGCGCTCGTCTCGCTCCTCGGACTCTGTCTCACTCATGCACAATGGACTCTATTCCACACACTCAACCTCACACCTCAGTCTCGCTCGTTCTCGTGTCTGGATTCTGCTGTTGGACTCTCACAATGCTCGCGGGATCCCTGAGCTCCGTCGTGGTCAGAAGCCTCCTCGTTCGTGTAAAGTGTGATGTGGTTTCACAGAAGGATCGTCCAGAACCAGCTCTTTCCTTCCAGTTGTACAGTTTTCTCATGTAATGTGAATTGGACTCATTCCGTTATGTGCTCATCATGTCAGGGTTTTCTCACCCATATATTCATAAAACACATGTATCAGATGAAGCTGTTAGTCTGAGTATGGGGAGGGGTTCTTCACTGTATATACTGTAAATATTTATTTGTATTAAAAAACAAAATCCATTTATTTGCTGTTGTTCATGTTATGGTTTCTTGAGAGGGAGTTTTGGCTTTTTTGCTCATTTCAGTGAAACTTATTTCAGCTAGTAGCTTTTTTGCATCCTTTGGGCAGATCAGGCACTTTTAAGTTTTGATAGAGCTGGGATTTCTTGTGTTTTTAATGCATTCTTCAATATCATACCATTTATTTCTAGTCTAAACATTTCTTTTTAGAACTAATACACATGACAAAACACAACAAAATGACTAAAGCTTTGACTCAAAGTAAAATGAAAACTAATTCATAATATTAATAAAAAGTATAAGAGCATCTCTAGCATTTTTTGGCATTATCATATTTATAAAACAGTCATTGCCAAAATATTGAAAAACAAAATTGGTTACATCTAAATGAACTGGTTTTATTCAAGCCAAGAGAATGCAATGTGACGTCACTGAACTCACTAACTGATGCAAACAAAATACATTTCAAGGGTTAAATCAGGCAGAAACAGTGCAGACATAAAGCAGTCATAATTTTCCCTTCGAGGATTAGTTCACCCAAAATGACAAGCTTGTCATCATTTACACACATCATAGCAACACAAAGTAAAATATCTAATCTTTGTTTAGCTGCTAGCGTCCCAAAGGACATAAAGTGATTGTAAAGTAATTTATGTAACTCTAATGGTTCGATCTTCTGCAGTGACAGTAAGTCATGTGACTCGCAAGAACCAATCAGGCTTGATGTTACTGGCACGTCGCCATATCTGATCTGTTCTCACCTTGTGAAAAGAAGTGTACCTAATTATACTGAAAGTGCACTTGCCGTGTGCTTCATATCTTTAAAATAATACTATTAATGAAACTAAAGGCCACTTATTGAACTCAAATTCATGTACACTTAAAAAGTGCACTTTTAACTTTTAATTAAAGTACTTTTGATATCATTAATAATCTTGTGTCGTGCTTTTAAGGAGTGCAATTATTCTGATGTGTTGACTAACAAACTAAAGCTCATGTAAAGCACTTGATTAGAACTGTAACTGTAACACAATATTACATTTCATTACAAATGTGTAAATATAAACACATTTAAACACATGATATTTATGCGTTTTATTGAACACTGAATCACTGATGGAAACTCAGATCAGAATCTGCTGTAAATCAGCTCTGGAAGAAAGATCTGTAGATGAGTGAGTGTTGATGTCGAGAGCTGGTGAAGACCACAGTTCATCTGGACTGACGTCAAGTGTGCTCTTATCCACAGATTTCAGTCGTTATGTAACTTTCAGATCCCAGCTAATGAACCAAAGACGACAACGCTAACCAAACTCCATCAAAGGCTCTGCTCTGGTCTAAGTGATATTGATCAAGGTTTGGTAAACTGGCGTTCATTGGGAGAGGAAGAGCTGAGGTCTGTTCATCAGGATGAAATATGAAGGCAGTATCAATAACACCATGAATGTCCTCAATAACACTGATAAACCAGTCACCTAGGAGTATACTGACCAGAAACGCTTCTCAGTACATTCAGCAGTACTTTAACCATATCAAAGACACCAGAAGTAATTATGAAATTACAAGATTTACTTATTCAAGCAAGTCAAAAACATTCTTTAAACTCAACTAATAGCATTTAATATTCATTTTATCTTAAGTATCTGAAATGTTTTATTCGGTTCACACTTGAAGGGAACATCGGATGCCCATTTCCCACAAGTTTTCCACAAAATTCTTTGGGTTCTTCATGAAATATTTGTAATATTAGGTTAAAATACCAAAAGTGGTAGTTAATAGTGAGAATATGTCCATAAAGTAAAGTGTGACTGTATATTGTTATGAATAATATCATGAAGGGTCTGTAAACACGAGCTGATTTGATGATAGTTGAGCGATTAAATTTCTCTGCGCTCGTTGTGTAAAGTGATCCTATGTCCGCTGGAGTAGAACCATCACTTCTACACCACATTTATGATCTTTTTGGTGCTTGAAACTTTAGACTGCACTGACTATCAATGCCTTGATTCTTCAACAGGTTTTCCTTGTTCCACAGAAGAAAGACAATCGTATGAGTTTGGAACTGATACAGAGATTGTGCTTCATTCATTTCACCCTGAACTTTCACATCACTCTTCCTCCGCCCTAGAGACTTCAGCGCTGCATTTCTGTTATAGTGAAATTCAGAAAATCCCAGGCATTATTCAGTGAGGAATGTAGTTTATTTTTCTTTGTTCAGGCAAGAGAATAAAAAACATTACAGCTGAATCCCGTCATATGGATCAACAAGTCACTTTGGAGAAAGGCATCAAGAAAACACATTAAACAAGTGACAAAACCACTACAGAGCCAGGAGATCAGATGTGTGCTTTTAAACCGATGAAGTCCTGTGATGAAGTGCTTGGACGAGCCATTAGTTGATGAATGTCGTATCTTGAGAGAGACACATCTTCAGGTCAGCAGGTTTCCCACAATACACTGCTCCCTCTGAAACACAAAGCAAAGAGGAAGTGTGATGAAAACATCAGGCGGGCCGTGTCCTCTCACTGATGTCCAGTAGTGCATGTGTGATTTCTGGACACTAATTATAAGCGTCACAGATCAGAACCTTCAGCTTGATTTCTTCTTGAGGAAATGCATTCTCAAAAACACAGCGTTAGACTCGTAAGACGGCATGCCAGCGACGAACACACAGACACATCACTCAGTGATTGAATCAGCTGTGGATTACAAGACGAGCTAATTTTACCGTAAAACACCTTCACCTCAAACTGTTGTTCTGCCACATGCTTACCCCCCCACTCTTTAATGCAGGACTGTGTTCTCTGCAAACCTGCTGTGCATGAGCATGTGTTTCATATCACACAGAACTACCTGTAATCACTTACTATAACATTTACAACATTTCACCAACATCATTTCTGAAGGCATGGATATCAGTCAGCAAAACCAGCTAAACAAACTTTTGAAGAAGGCATGAAATTGCCATTATAATGAATAATTAATGGAATTATTTCATACAATGTAAAATAATAATGTGCGTGGAGAAATCATTTAGAATAACCAGAGCAATTTTTGTCAATTATTGATCAAATGGTGAATTTAACACTTGCTGGGAACAATCAAAATGATTTTAATATGGAAGAGTTTAAAGATGTTCACACGCAGCCGTTGTCTGATTAAATAGAAGCGCTAGACAAACACTCTCTCCAGCTGATCCTTGTTTTTGAAGCTATTCTGATCTTGCCACAGGCTTCAGATGCTCGTGTTTCTGTTGAACTGCTTGTCATGACATATAGAAGCTGTGGGTTTTTCAGGTCAGGGCAGAATGTGTTTAAAGCGCTGGACTCGTCCATCAGGTCTAGCAGCCGAACACACACACACACACACACACACACACGTGACTGAAGCGAAATACATTAGTGCTGAATAACACATTATGTAAGAATTCATGCATCCAAAAACATCTGTGCCACTGGAGCAGCGCTGCGGTCAGATCTGTCCTCAGATCGGTTCTTGGTCAAAAACCCTCACCCCAGTCCGAGCCTGACTTTGACCCTGAGTCTGACCCCGGCAGCTACAGAGTGACCCACTAACCAGCTGTCAATCAAAACAGTAAACAGGAAAAAACAAAACTGACAAACAGTGAACTATTGAATCATGTCAATCATGAACATACCTCTGAGATTAGTCTGACGTAATGAGTATCTGAAGTATGCAAATATATATTATATATAGTGTGCACACACACACAGACACGACACACACACACACACAGACGTGAGCGCACAGACACGCACACACACACACACACACAGACGTGAGTGCACACACACACACAGACACGCACAAACACACACTCACACAGACGCGCGCACACACACACACACTCACAACTTAAATTAAATTAAAAAATAATAAAGTGCCACTTAAACATTAATTTATTTGTTGTTGTTGTTTTTTGTTAAACAATTTTTTGTTAATTTTTTCATCCACTGATGAGCTAACCTTGATTTTTGGCTGATCTCTTCCTTTAAATGATCACAATACCTTCAACAGTGGTCAAACGTCATAAATTAAGGATAAACCTCTGAGCAAATCCCAGGTTCAGTCCAGCACTGATCTGAAGGTATTGGCAGCACATCTCTAGATAGTGTACTTGTCGTAACAGGTCGCTCTATCATGACTCTCTCGGTGCGAGCAGGAGATTTCCCGTCCTTCCATCTGTACACATCACTGACAGAAAACCTTTAAAAACAGGAACATAATCATCTGCTTATTTGACACATTTCACAAGACCGTTGGCTTCCACTGTAGTCATATCCTGAGCATTCAGCATTTTTCCAACTACGGGAAACACTTTTGGGAACCTTTTACTTTCATTATTTATTTTTATGTTGTTTTCTTTTTTTCAAATGGCTTAGATTTTATTTATTCATTCATAACATTAAACCAGTGGACATAAATACACAACTGTTCGAGTTTCAGTACAAAAAAATGTTTAGGATTTTTTTCAATACTTCATTAAATTGATCAAAAGTGACAGTAAAGACATTTATAATGTGACAAAAGATTTATATTTATAATAAAAACTGAACTTTTGAACTTTCTGTTCATCTGTGAATCCTGAAAAATAAAATCTATCACAGTTTCCACGTAAATATTGTGCAGCACAACTGCGTTCAACACTGATAATAATCAGAAATGTTTCTTGAGCAGTAAATCATCATATTTTCATGATTTCTGAAGATCATGTGACACTGAAGACTGGAGGAATGATGCTGAAAATACAGCGGAGCATCACAGAAATAAATTACACTTCAACAGAGATTCACACAGAAAACAGATTGAACTGTAATAATATTTCATGTTTTACTGTATATAAAAAATACAAAAAATGCAGCCTTCTTTCAGAAATATTTAACCCACAAACTCCTAAACTCTGAACAGTAGTGTAGAATTTGTTTCACAGGGCATTTATTATTTTATTTATGTATTTTTGCAACAACAAACATCAGGAAAAAAAAAACATGCTCTGGAAATGATATTTGTTGTTATAGAAAAATGTGATGGATGTATGTCAACTGATAATGGAATAAAAACTCTTTTGAGGCTAGGAAAATGCATGCATATAGGTTATAGTAATATTTCATTTAGTTGATATTTGTTTTACTGTACAGCGAATGCAGTTCCTTATTTGTAATGCTGTCACCATCTGTAGTGAAACCTAAAAGTCCCGTCCTGACCGCCGTCATCACACCAGAGCCATGAGAAACTGTTAATCACAACATCAGGTTTTCTGGGTCTTTTCCGAAGCAAACGTCACTCAAACATGCACATGCACATCATATAGACTGCAGTCCTTGTTTATCTGCCCTGAATAAAACTCCACGGTAGTATTTCACTTCCCTGGAGGTTTCCTTTTCCTTACTCAACATTACAGTTATTTTAGGACACGTTTCAACATGTCACCCAAACGGAGCATGCTTCCTGTGATTCACTGGGGTTAATCAGACATTTAGGCCACATTAGGACTATCTTTTCTTAAAAATAACCAAAATGTTTACGTGAGTCACTCTTTCACACAGAATCTAAACTGAAATGTGTGTGTATGAGTCAGTGGAGCGCAGGGTTTCTCCCTAACTCTTATCACACACACAAACGGCTGCGTTCGGGCCCCTGCTGGTATTTCCCAAAATTTATGATATGGCCTCACAGACCTCGACCGCTGTATGTGAAAAAGGAGCAGTGTTGTAGTAGTAAATAATAAAAATCCTAGGTGTGGCACACCAAAGCATACAATGAAAAAAAAGTGTCATTTTTAAGGCTCTATTTCTACTTGAAATTACTTCTCAGAAATATACTTACATTTACATTTAATCATTTAGCTTTTATCCAAAGCGACTTACAAATGAGAACAATAGAAGCAGTCAGGTCAACAAGAGAACAACAACAGTATACAAGTGCCATGACAAGTCTCAGTTAGTCTAGTACAAAACACAGAGCTGCTTTTTTTTTTTTTTTTTTTATAAATGAAAAGACAAGAAAAGGAAAAGTGCTAGTATTCGTTGGTTAAGTGCTGTCGAAAAAGATGAGTCTTTAGCTGTTTCTTGAAAATGAGTAAAGACTCAGCTGTACGAATTGAGATTGGGAGGTCATTCCACCAGCTGGGCACAGTCCAGGAAAAGGTCCTTGAGAGTGATTTTGAACTTCTTTGGGATGGTACCACAAGGCGTCGATCACTTGCAGAGCGCAAACTTCTGGAGGACACATAAGATTTAACCAGTGAGTTTAGGTAAGTTGGTGCCGTGCCAGTGGTCGTCTTGTAGGCAAGCATCAGTACCTTGAATTTGATGCGAGCGGCTACTGGTAGCCAGTGTAACCTGATACTTTACATGAGATTTAAAGGGGTCCTATTATGCTCTTTTACAAAGTATTGATTTTGTTTTGGGGTGTACTAGAACAGGCTCTCATACTAGGTTGGTCTATAAACACATTCTTTTTCACATATTTTACATTATTACAACCGCTCTCTCCCTAGTCTGGCATGAATGGCTTGAATAGTTCCTGTATCAAATGAAGACCCGCCTTCTGAAATATGAGATGTGCTGTGATTGGTTAGCTGGGCGTGTGTGTGCTGTGATTGGTTAGCTGGGCCAGCCTGTGCTGTGATTGGTTAGCTGGGCCTGTGTGTGCTGTGATTGGTTAGCTGGGCCTGTGTGTGCTGTGATTGGTTAGCTGGGCCAGCCTGTGCTGTGATTGGTTATCTGGGCCAGCGTGTGCTGTGATTGGTTAGCTGGGCCAGCGTGTGCTGTGATTGGTTAGCTGGGCCTGTGTGTGCTGTGATTGGTTAGCTGGGCCAGCGTGTGCTGTGATTGGTTAGCTGGGCCAGCGTGTGCTGTGATTGGTTAGATGGGCCTGTGTGTGCTTTGACTGGTTAGCTTGGCCAGCCTGTGCTGTGATTGGTTAGCTGGGCCAGCCTGTGCTGTGATTGGTTAGCTGGGCCTGTGTGTGCTGTGATTGGTTAGCTGGGCCAGCGTGTGCTGTGACTGGTTAGCTGGGCCAGCGTGTGCTGTGATTGGTTAGCTGGGCCAGCCTGTGCTGTGATTGGTTAGCTGGGCCAGCCTGTGCTGTGATTGGTTAGCTGGGCCTGTGTGTGCTGTGATTAATTGCTGGGCCAGCGTGTGCTGTGATTGGTTAGCTGGGCCAGCCTGTGCTGTCATTGGTTAGCTGGGCCTGTGTGTGCTGTGATTGGTTAGCTGGGCCAGCGTGTGCTGTGATTGGTTAGCTGGGCCAGCGTGTGCTGTGAATGGTTAGCTGGGCCAGCCTGTGCTGTGATTGGTTAGATGGGCCTGTGTAAGCTGTGATTGGTTAGCTGGGCCAGCCTGTGCTGTGATTGGTTAGCTGGGCCTGTGTGCTGTGATTGGTTAGCTGGGCCAGCGTGTGCTGTGATTGGTTAGCTGGGCCAGCGTGTGCTGTGATTGGTTAGCTGGGCCAGCCTGTGCTGTGATTGGTTAGCTGGGCCAGCCTGTGCTGTGATTGGTTAGCTGGGCCATCGTGTGCTGTGACTGGTTAGCTGGGCCAGCGTGTGCTGTGATTGGTTAGCTGGGCCAGCCTGTGCTGTGATTGGTTAGCTGGGCCAGCCTGTGCTGTGATTGGTTAGCTGGGCCTGTGTGTGCTGTGATTAATTGCTGGGCCAGCGTGTGCTGTGATTGGTTAGCTGGGCCAGCCTGTGCTGTGATTGGTTAGCTGGGCCAGCCTGTGCTGTCATTGGTTAGCTGGGCCTGTGTGTGCTGTGATTGGTTAGCTGGGCCAGCGTGTGCTGTGATTGGTTAGCTGGGCCAGCCTGTGCTGTGATTGGTTAGATGGGCCTGTGTAAGCTGTGATTGGTTAGCTGGGCCAGCCTGTGCTGTGATTGGTTAGCTGGGCCTGTGTGCTGTGATTGGTTAGCTGGGCCAGCGTGTGCTGTGATTGGTTAGCTGGGCCAGCGTGTGCTGTGATTGGTTAGATGGGCCTGTGTGTGCTTTGACTGGTTAGCTGGGCCAGCCTGTGCTGTGATTGGTTAGCTGGGCCAGCCTGTGCTGTGATTGGTTAGCTGGGCCTGTGTGTGCTGTGATTGGTTAGCTGGGCCAGCGTGTGCTGTGATTGGTTAGCTGGGCCAGCGTGTGCTGTGATTGGTTAGCTGGGCCAGCCTGTGCTGTGATTGGTTAGCTGGGCCTGTGTGTGCTGTGATTGGTTAGCTGGGCCAGCGTGTGCTGTGATTGGTTAGATGAGCCTGTGTGTGTGCTGTGATTGGTTAGCTGGGCCAGCGTGTGCTGTGATTGGTTAGCTGGGCCTGTGTGTGCTGTGATTGGTTAGCTGGGCCAGCGTGTGCTGTGATTGGTTAGATGAGCCTGTGTGTGTGCTGTGATTGGTTAGCTGGGCCAGCGTGTGCTGTGATTGGTTAGCTGGGCCAGCGTGCGCTATGATTGGTTAGCTGGGCCAGCGTGCGTTGTGATTGGTTAGCTGGGCCAGCGTCCGCTGTGATTGGCTCCACTCTGCGCCTGGTTGGGAAATGTCATGCCCTTACCATAGCCGCCTGCAGCTTCAGTGTAAATACTGCGTCAAAATCAAATACATTTGAGCATGATTTAAACCCGGATGATTGTAAACAGTCGTTGCCTTCTCTAGTGCAGCTTAACCAGGTCTCGTCCCATTCGTCAGTATTTGTGATATCACAAATCCCAGAAAATACACGTTGTTGTCCAAAAGAGTCGTTCGTTGTAGCTTTGGAAAAATAATTTCTGTTCAATAAAATATTTTTTTATGATCAAACAGCTACAGACTAACTAAAGTTGAAAATGTGTAAAAGCATAATAGGAACCCTTTAAGTACACTTGATGTATCCTTAGAAAAAGTCTAAATATATTTGAGCTATACTTGTGATCTGGGAATCCATGTTTTCATTGTTGTACAGTAGGGGGCGCTACTACACATCTTCTGTACATAATCTTCAAAACTCAAGCGAAGAAGAAACCGAAACAACAGACGATTCCACGTGTAATCTAACACGATCATCAGACATAAAACAGCATCAAAACTGTGTAACGTTATGTAATAAAATGTCGTTCCCATGAAGAGGTTTGGAGTGTTTATCGACTTACATTTTGATTTTCATTCTGAATCCAATTTATAGTCTTTTTTTCAGATTTTTGTTCAAAATGTTATTTCTTCAGATACCCTGTTCTTTCTTTTGATGTTTTGTATGTTCAGATATTCATACAAAAAAATATATATAAAAATGATTACCTAAATAGGGACTTAAAGAAAACTTATTATTCTTGCAGTATAAAACTACTAAACTAGTTTACTGAGACTATACTTCAGAATGTACTAAAAATGCTACAAGTATTTAATTAGTGAACTATCAGTACACCTAGAAGTTCACTTTTAGTATAGTTGCAGTACAAACTAAAAACAGATGTAAACTAGTTGTGTACTCAAGTTAGCTACTGTTATACTTAAGTGTATACTCTTATATACTAGAAAGTGGGCCAATTTAGTCCAAAGGAGTATTGAAACAGTACACTTATAAGTATACTACTAGTACACTGATATTTGTATACTTACTACATAAAGTATACTTAAAAATATACTTTAACTTTACTTAAGTATACTTAACAAAATAAAACTAAAGTATACTTTTTTTTAGTTAGGGCTATCAGACACCTGGTAGAACGTAACATGCTTTAGAAACAGCACTAAATTCAGATAAAGTCCTTTTATGCAAAAACTTTGATCCTTATCTACAGATCAAGTATAATAATAGCAAACAACAGCATGGATCACATGGTAAATGTACTACTGAATATGTTGTTTTACTAATTTATGATGTCTAAACCATCGAATGGCGTGTTATTTTGACAAACTAAAGTTAATAAGTGATAAAGATCTGTATGAGCTGGCTCCTTTGGCTCCTAGAATACAATAATAATACCTATAGCACAATAATTACATAGGCAGTCGTGGCCTCATGGTTAGAGACTTGGACTTGTAACCCAAAGGTTGTGGGTTTGAGTCTCAGTACCAGCAGTTAAGTGAGTGTACAGCACTCTCTTTGCTCTGGGTGTGTGTTCACACCTCACTGCTGTGTGTGTGGAAGGTGTAGGCTCATCCTGAGAAGGAAATCCTCAATTATGCTTGTTGCTGCTGAATAATGATGTAAATGTTTGATCATATGTGTAGAGCAGGGATCCTCAGACCTGGCCCACCAGATCCAGATCCAGACCCTAATTAAACAGTTTGCTAATCAATGTCTTCAGGATCATTAGAAATCACAGGTAGGTGAGTTTGATCAGGGTTGGAGCTAAACTCTGCAGCACACTGGCCATCTAGCACAAGATTTGAGGAACCCTGGTGTAGACCTTTGCTTAAGGTATCTTTCTAAGATAAGAATGAACAGTCAGCATGGGTTTGGCGGATGGGGGGGCAGAGGTGAGTTGACTGAGTTTAGGAGGATGTGGTAAGAAAGCGTTGAGATGCAACACAGTGCTGCCCTTCCTCTGCAGCAGATGAAGACAACTGCATGAAATCAGAGTTCAGAATATTTACAGCTAAATCTGGATGACAGATAACGGCTTCTGCTTGATCCCACACTCAGACACTGAGACGAGACGGACACAGACACTACAGGATTCCTCACATGAACAGAAACATGCAATCAAACTCCACATAAATCCAGCTGGTTGTCTCCAACACCTTTTTAAACACAATCTCTCCAGCCTTTATAGCCAAGCCGGTCAAGTCAGATTTATCTCTGTAGCGCTTTATAAAGATCAAAGCAGCTTCACAGTAGCAAAGAGGAAAATATCAGGCTCTAAAAAAACAACAGGGCCATTGTTCAGCTCTACTGATGATGTCCACGAATCATTTATATATAGCGTGTTATATATAGCGTGTGTGTGTGTGTGTGTGTGTGTGTGAGCTGTCATTGTCATTTTACTAAACAAACAAATGTCATGTTCCATCACATTTCACAGCACGTGTTCATAACACTCACACTTGAGTCATGTTTAGATTCAGTCTCTGACTCCTTCGTCCTGCTGAGGCTCATTTCATCGCTAGCACTTTACTGTAAATAATTTTGGTTTTCACAGTAATTTACTGTACTCTCAGCCATTTCCTTGTATGTTACTATAGATTTTCAATGCATTCTGGGAAAATAGCCTACTGTAAATCTAAATACAGTAGTTTACATGGAAACCCACACTGCAGTAGAGACTGAGAAATAGTCAAAGTAAAAGAGAAAATTAATATAATAGGTCTACAGTTGCAAAGCTGCAAAAGAAAAACCACTGTGTGGATTGCTGTATGATTTCTGCACTCAAATGAACACAAGGGATTCAAATATTAGTCTATTTATTCTCAGCAAGTGCAAGCAGCTCTTAAAAATGAACATAAACACTCTGGAGGTTTGTATCTGTTGTCACTGCATGCTCCTGAGATTACCCAGAATGCAATGCACAATCATGTAGATTTCCAAGCTCTATGCTTGGTTAACTTTAATTTTTCGACTCACTTTATACACTGTTCGAGTGAAGCTGTGTTAACTGATGTGTCACAATAAAGAACAGCACTTCAAACGTTTTCAGACCATATGTTTTCTCTGCTTATTGTTATATACTGACACTGATTGAGTACTTTAACACTTTTCAAAATCTATTTCCACTATTTATTTTCCACTGGCACAATGTGTTACTGTAATGTTCATTGATCAAATATGATCAATAAGTTACTGTAAATTTGGCAGTAACCATTTTACAGTGCATGTCTCTGAAAATACGCAAAACGTAATTGTATTTCTGTGCATAATTTTGCATATGCATATTTATGCATTTTTTTTACTTCTTTGGCTGGAATAATGTTTGTGTGTGTGTGTGTGTGTGCTGTCTTTATCTAAACGTACCAGTGAATTTAATCAAACTTGAGAATGTTACAGCTTGATTAGAAATGGCGCACAATAAAAGTACTCCACCCTGTTCATTTCTTCATTTTCTTCCCACATGAGTCACATTACATCTCAAGATACCTGCTGACGTTCCTGGTCAACAAGTACTGCGTTACAACGGAAAAACAAAACGCATTTTGCGGAACTGATGCCACAAATATTCACACACTAAACACTGAAACAGTGTAGGCTGATCTCAAACAAACATCCACAGCCATAATGTTCAAATAATGCACATCCGGCTGGTCATTTACTTCATCTATTGTTGTGGATAATACACTGAAAAACATCTAAATAACTGGTTTTATTCAAGCCAAAAATATTATTTAATATTACTGAACCAACTTATATGCATTTAAAACCAATAAATCTAATTTTTAGTGGTAAGTAAGATAGAAAATGCTCTTAAAGGTAACGATAGCAGGTTTCCACTTTTCACAGTGTACAACAAAACATCTCTAAACATGACGATGAAGAAGATGAGGATGAGCATTATCACGACGGCTCTCTGTTTCGTCTGCGTGGCAGTCAACAGCATGATGGACGGATTGCTTTATAATGTTATGAGTTATGCATATTCATGTCTGAGAGTTGCTCCGTGAGACAGAGATGATAAAACAAAGATTCATTTAAGAGCCATTGCTGTATAAATATATATTTTTTAATATCATATATACTCTCTTTAACCCACAAATAATAACAGGATATAATCTGTAATTTATCGAGTTCTGTGCATTCTTCAAAGCAATGCAAAGCTTTTCTTCCATTTTCACTACTAGAACTGCCTTTCGAGTGTCAGTCTAAAGCAGTGATGGTTTTATTCTCCTCTTGTAATGCTTCGACAGTAAACACAGACGCTGAAGTCATCTTTCAGGTTTCCGTATTGTGCATCTGTCACCCTCATGTCTGCTTATGATTGCACTCAGAAGAAAAGGTACAAAAGTTGTAACTGTAACCTTTCAAAGGGTACACATTTTTACTTTATTTACCCCTAAAGGATGCATTTTAGTACAGTACAGTTACATAATTGTATCTAAAGTGTCCATATTTATAACTAAATGGTACATATTAGTACATTTTGAAAGGGTACCAAAACAGAGACAGCTTTTTGTACCTTTTTCTCTAGGAGTGTATGAACTGGAGGAGAGGAATGGCGTATGAATATGCTGCGGTTTATTATGACTCACAAAAAAAACGAAAACTTCCAAAAGCCATAGTAAGTGCCAATGAGATCATTCTCATTCAAATACGTACAAAACTTGGATGAAGACTTTTCAAAAGGTACACATTTGTACCTTATTTGCCCACAAAAGGTAGATTGTGACACCTAAATGGTACATTTTGTATTTTTTGAAACAGTGAGCATGTTTGTCATCTGAGGGTGATTAAAGATTGATGAAATATAAGGATCTATGTGCATATTTTACTGTGCTACATATCAAGAAAAAACACAATTTATTCTACATATGATTCTGCAGGCCACACGAAAAATTGTTAAGCTAAATTCACTGGTTTTATTCAAGTCTAAAATATAATTTAATATCACTGAATCACGCTAAGAACGTTCATTTATAGCAGCAAACCTAAATGTCATGAGTTAAATCAGAGTGTTAAGAGTTAAGGAGCAGAAACGATTGAATCAGTGACTTGTGTCTATGTCATTTCTGAGTGAAAACGGTTTCTACACAGTCTAGAAATAACTCTTTAATTCAGTAATTGCTCATCAGCTCATCGTTTGGTTGTAGGCGTTTCTGTGGTAATAGCTGGTGTTTGTGAAAGAGTTAACGCAGAGGATGAATGGAGTTCTTCTAAAAGGAGTGCCGCTCGGCTCAGGAATGTGTTCAACATACGTTTGGTTATAGTCTGACATGAGCTATATTCTCTTTATGGCTTTTGTGGTGCAATCATAAAACAAAAGGCAAACAGATGCATTCCCACTCCTGAACTCCATGGACTCCCAGCACATAAATCAGGAGGAACTGGGAAGACTCCCACATCTGCATGCTCTCCTTCAGGTCCTGTGATCCTCCCACAGCTCGGAGCAGGTGTGAGAGAGGAGAGAGCAGTCATCCTCAAACATGACCAGATATTGAGTGATATCACCAGATATGCTCCTTGGAAGGCAATATATTACTCTGTTCCTGCCACAGAATAAAGCATTAAAAAGGTCTTTTATCTCAGAATTATGACTTTTTTTTTTTTAGCAATTGCATGTGTATAACACGAATATATTGCAATTTCGACTTTTGAGGTGATCGAATTTCCAATAGGTTTACACTTCGTATAACAATATGTATGACATGTGAAACTGTAATATATGCATGTGTAGAACATTTCTGCATGGACATAAACTAATCTGGTGTAGAACGTCCACTCAGAAAGGGCAAAGAAACAGCAAGCAGCACATTAAATGAAGTTTAAAATAGTATGTTCCAGTAAAACATGCTCTTAATAGTTTTTATCTGTTGATTTGCACAGCGAGTCGAGCGCTTGTGTAACGATCCATTACTCTGAAGAGCTGCTGTATTACACAACTTCACATAAACTTCACATTTCTCTTCTTTAGTCTTTAGTGAGGCTGAGTGGAAAAGGGAAGCTTAGCTCATTGTTTCAGGAACGTTGTATTTAACTTGACCACATCTGTTAGATATGTCAGTCTCTTCTGCCAACACAGAGTGTGGGAATGTTTCACAAGGGTTTTTTTATTTATCTCATTATCAGAGAATAATCACATTGTGTGAGAAGTACAACTATGACTTGATCTGAGTCTGACTGTAATATCCTGTAAAGGTGGAGGACTTTGAATCACTAATGAGCGCCTGAAACCTGCTGAGCAGCGTACTGATCACACAAAGGCCTGACCTAGATAGATGACGATATATGAGCGACTGTCCTGCCAGCTGCTGTAAACAACAAGCTCTTGTCTTCTGCAATATATGCATTTACTGCACTGTACAGCAGAAGAGTGGCTCCAAACCCGCTGAACCTGCAGGGGATGAAATCATAAACATGGGCATCATTAGCAGACGATGCAGCAGATAATGTAATAGAGCTGTCAGACGTCTGCTGTGTTTCCTCATAACCCACATAAAGCCTCAGGACACCGCTCTCAAGCTCAGCGTCAGCTCATTGCAGAATCCTAGGCAGAGGCAGCTTGGATTTCTTGTAAATCACGTGACTTTATCTCCAACAGCACTTCTGCAGCGTGACCAGACGGAGGCGCCCTTGAGGGGAAACACTGGCATTTACAAGAAATCCCTGAGTCTCGCTGGAATCCACCCCGCTTCCCTGGACATAACTTTGGTCTGTGTGTGACACCATAAAACAATAAAAGCTCTCAAATCTCCCCGTCTTTCAAGGAGATGATGTCTATAACAGAGCTTTTA
>NW_026775056.1:157500-169636 GCF_963082965.1 Carassius carassius
TTAAAATACATATATAACAGCAATGAGGCAATAAAGATTTTGGTTCAATCAAGGATCAAAGCAAGTTATATAGTTTTATTGAACAAAAATGTTAGAATACATAATGTAATATTTAAAAAATATATAATCATAACTTAAAGGGATACTCCACCCCAAAATGAAATTTTTGTCATTACCATTGGTACAATGTTGTTCCAAACCTTTAAAAGCTCTGTTCATCTTCAGAACACAATTTAAGATACATTTTATAATAAATCCGGGAGTCTTGTGACTGTCCCATTGACTGCCTGGTAAATAACAGCATCAGGGTCCAGAAAAGTTTGAAAGACATCCTCAGAGTACTCCATCTGCCATCAGTGGTTCAACCTGAATGCTAGGAAGTGACAAGGATTTCCTCTAAAATGTCTTAAATTGTGTTCCAAAGACGAAAAAAGCTTTTATAAGTCTGGAACGGCATGGGGGTAATTGATTAATTACTAAATTTTCATTTTGGGTTGGAGCATCCCTTTAAGTGTACTATCCCCCAGTTTTACAGACAAGGTTTAAGCCTATAGTAACAGAAATAAGATAAGGAAATCCTTTAAAGTACTTGTTTTGCGAGTACATGTTCGGTGCTATATGCACGGCTTGCAGCCAAAGTCCTTTAATAGTCTTTGTTGCAGCGCTTAAGTTAAAATACTGAATGTGATTTAATAAAATGATATGTTAAAATGTGTGCGTATTCTGTGGACATAACCCTGGTAACGCTCATCTGTTTTCAATGCAGCTGTAATAAAAGTATACAGAATATGTAACTTAATCAAATAAATGAATATATAGGCTACAACCAACTGTATTTGGTGTTTTGTGCCCAATAATTTTTTATTTTATTTTTTTTTATTTTTATTTTTTCATTACATTTTGGGCACAAAAAAAACAAATACAGTTGGTAAATAATAAAATAAATAATAGTATCAGAATACATTTTAACTGATAAGAGGAACACACATTTAACTCATGACTCATAGACTGCTTTTGATTTACAGTTAGTGCTGTCATAAAATTACGATTATGTGTGCACATTAAATTATCCTGACTCATTGAGCCTGGCTCAAATTAGTGAGACTGCGTGAGCTTAAATAGAACGTGTGTAGTGTGAGGGGCATTGTTTGTCATCCATAGCAACAGTAACTAAGGGTGGGCGGGTATTGCGAGTGGTCAATTGAACTGTGGCCTAATTCTGGTTTAGTCTAAGCTCTGTCTGTGAAACTGGCCTAAGTTTTATCCAATCCTTATTTAATATTGTCTAACAACAATTAATTCAAATGTTCACTTGATCATTAACATTTGGCTATTTCTTTACAATAGAATTGCTACAGCTACTGTCACTTCTTGAACAAGAACATGTGGACATCAAAACATGCAAACTGCTTTAATTTAGTTTTTTTCAACGTGATGAATTTTCTATGAGCAGAATATTTAGGAAGATAATGTATTGTCCTGTGTTAGTGTAGGTTTAATTTATCTTTTATTTAATGGAATAGCAGCCTTAGTGAATTCACAATAGCACTTTGCTAAAGTAAGAGTTTTAAATGGTTTAAATGCATAGTGCAGCCTTAGGAAGTGGTTTTAAAGCGTTTCATGGATTCTCATCCATGGAATGCACCACTTCGGATATTTTGCCAGTTAATCAACAGTTAAAATAGTAATCATAAATTTTTTAAAATGGAGTACTCCTTATGTAATCATGACATCCCTTCTGTCTATCAGTCTTTCTTTTCTTTTGTCTGTCTCTGTCGGTCGGTCTGTCTATTAATTTATTACATGTGGTTTTGACTTGGGAAAGTCTTGCACACTGTTTCCAGTGTTATGTACGTAGTGGGGACCTGTAGTTTTAGGAAAGCCATTCAAACCCTATGGTACCAAATACACACATTTCACAGGTTTAGCATAGTGGGGACCTTGTCTAATAAGTGATGACTTGTAACTATTTTTTAAACAACTTTATTATAGCCTCCATGCAATGATGATGACAACATGACAGCCATAGAGAACTGCTCTGAGGATTCTGTAACTACTGCAGGCACTTCACGATTCACAGCTGAGGTATGTGTATTTATTATCTCTCTCTGTGTCTTTGTCTCTTTATCTGTCTGTGTCTGTCCATCTGTGTCGGTCTCTTTATCTGTCTGTATTTCTGTCTGTCTCTCTATCTGTCTCTGTCTGTCTGTCTGTGCCTGTCTGTCTGTTTCTCTGTCTGTCAGTCTCTTTATCTGTCTGTGCCTGTCTCTGTCTGTGTTGGTCTCTTTTATCTGTCTGTATTTCTGTCAGTCTCTTTATCTGTCTGTGCCTGTCTCTGTCTGTGTCGGTCTCTTTTATCTGTCTGTCAGTCTCTTTATCTGTCTGTCTGTCTGTATGTCTGTGTCAGTCTCTTTATCTGTCTGTGCCTGTCTCTGTCTGTGTTGGTCTCTTTTATCTGTCTGTCAGTCTCTTTATCTGTCTGTCTGTCTGTATGTCTGTGTCAGTCTCTTTATCTGTCTGTGCCTGTCTCTGTCTGTGTCGGTCTCTTTTATCTGTCTGTATTTCTGTCAGTCTCTCTGTCTGTCTATGCCTGTCTCTGTCTGTGTTGGTCTCTTTTATCTGTCTGTCAGTCTGTCTGTGTCGGTCTCTTTTATCTGTCTGTGCCTGTCTATGTCTGTCTCTGTCTGTGTCGTCTCTTTATCTGTCTGTGCCTGTCTCTGTCTGTCTGTCGGTCTGTCTATTAATTTATTATATGTGGTTTTGACTTGGGAAAGTCTTGCACACTGTTTCCAGTGTAATGTACGTAGTGGGGACCTGCAGTTTTAGGAAAGCCATACAAACCCTATGGTACCAAATACACACATTTCACAGGTTTAGCATAGTGGGGACCTTGTCTAATAAGTGATGCCTTGTAACTATTTTTTAAACAACTTTATTATAGCCTCCATGCAATGATGATGACAACATGACAGCCATAGAGAACTGCTCTGAGGATTCTGTAACTACTGCAGGCACTTCACGATTCACAGTTGAGGTATGTGTATTTATTATCTCTCTCTGTGTCTTTGTCTCTTTATTTGTCTGTGTCTGTCCGTCTGTGTCGGTCTCTTTATCTGTCTGTATTTCTGTCAGTCTCTCTATCTGTCTCTGTCTGTCTGTCTGTGCCTGTCTGTCTGTTTCTCTGTCTGTCAGTCTCTTTATCTGTCTGTGCCTGTCTCTGTCTGTGTCAGTCTCTTTTATCTGTCTGTGCCTGTCTCTGTCTGTGTTGGTTTCTTTTATCTGTCTGTGCCTGTCTCTGTCTGTGTTGGTTTCTTTTATCTGTCTGTCTGTGTCGGTCTCTTTATCTGTCTGTGCCTGTCTCTGTCTGTGTCGGTCTCTTTTTATCTGTCTGTATGTCTGTGTCAGTCTCTTTATCTGTCTCTGTCTGTCTGTGTCGGTCTTTTTATCTGTCTGTGCCTGTCTCTGTCTGTCCGTCGGTCTGTCTATTAATTTATTATATGTGGTTTTGACTTGGGAAAGTCTTGCACACTGTTTCCAGTGTAATGTACGTAGTGGGGACCTGCAGTTTCTTTATTTGTCTGTGTCTGTCTGTCTGTTTTTCTATCTGTCTGTATGTCTCTGTCAGTCTCTTTATCTGTCTGTGCCTGTCTCTGTTTGTCTATTAATTTATTATGTGGTTTTGACTTGGGGAAAGTCTTACACACCGTTTCCAGTGTTATTATCTCTGTCTGTATATTTGTCTCTTTATTTGTCTGTGTCTGTCTGTCTGTGTCAGTCTCTTTATCTGTCTGTGCCTATCTGTCTCCGTCTGTGTCGGTCTCTTTTATCTGTCTGTATGTCTGTGTCAGTCTCTTTATCTGTCTCTGTCTGTCTGTGTCCGTCTTTTTATCTGTCTGTGCCTGTCTGTGTCAGTCTCTTTATCTGTCTGTGCCTGTCTATGTCTGTCTGTCTATTATTTTATTATATGTGGTTTTGACTTGGGAAAGTCTTGCACACTGTTTCCAGTGTAATGTACGTAGTGGGGACCTGCAGTTTTAGGAAAGCCATACAAACCCTTTGGTACCAAATACACACATTTCACAGGTTTAGCATAGTGGGGACCTTGTCTAATAAGTGATGCCTTGTAACTATTTTTTAAACAACTTTATTATAGCCTCCATGCAATGATAATGACAACATGACAGCCATAGAGAACTGCTCTGAGGATTCTGTAACTACTGCAGGCACTTCACGATTCACAGCTGAGGTATGTGTATTTATTATCTCTCTCTGTCTCTTTATTTGTCTGTGTCTGTCCGTCTGTGTCGGTCTCTTTATCTGTCTGTATTTCTGTCAGTCTCTCTATCTGTCTCTGTCTGTCTGTCTGTGCCTGTCTGTCTGTTTCTCTGTCTGTCAGTCTCTTTATCTGTCTGTGCCTGTCTCTGTCTGTGTTGGTTTCTTTTATCTGTCTGTCTGTGTCGGTCTCTTTATCTGTCTGTCTGTGTCGGTCTCTTTATCTGTCTGTGCCTGTCTCTGTCTGTGTTGGTTTCTTTTATCTGTCTGTCTGTGTCGGTCTCTTTATCTGTCTGTCTGTGTTGGTTTCTTTTATCTGTCTGTATTTCTGTCAGTCTCTCTGTCTGTCTGTGCCTGTCTCTGTCTGTGTTGGTCTCTTTTATCTGTCTGTCTGTGTCGGTCTCTTTATCTGTCTGTCTGTGTTGGTTTCTTTTATCTGTCTGTATTTCTGTCAGTCTCTCTGTCTGTCTGTGCCTGTCTCTGTCTGTCTTGGTCTCTTTTGTCTGTCTGTCAGTCTCTTTATCTGTCTGTCTGTCTGTCTGTGTTGGTCTCTTTTATCTGTCTGTCTGTGTCGGTCTCTTTATCTGTCTGTGCCTGTCTCTGTCTGTGTCAGTCTCTTTATCTGTCTGTGCCTGTCTATGTCTGTCTGTCTATTAATTTATTATATGTGGTTTTGACTTGGGAAAGTCTTGCACACTGTTTCCAGTGTAATGTACGTAGTGGGGACCTGTAGTTTTAGGAAAGCCATACAAACCCTTTGGTACCAAATACACACATTTCACAGGTTTAGCATAGTGGGGACCTTGTCTAATAAGTGATGACCTTTAACTATTTTTTAAACAACTTTATTATAGCCTCCATGCAATGATGATGACAACATGACAGCCATAGAGAACTGCTCTGAGGATTCTGTAACTACTGCAGGCACTTCACGATTCACAGCTGAGGTATGTGTATTTATTATCTCTCTCTGTGTCTTTGTCTCTTTATCTGTCTGTGTCTGTCCATCTGTGTCGGTCTCTTTATCTGTCTGTATTTCTGTCTGTCTGTCTGTGCCTGTCTGTCTGTTTCTCTGTCTGTCAGTCTCTTTATCTGTCTGTGCCTGTCTCTGTCTGTGTTGGTTTCTTTTATCTGTCTGTGCCTGTCTCTGTCTGTGTCGGTCTCTTTATCTGTCTGTCTGTGTCGGTCTCTTTATCTGTCTGTGCCTGTCTCTGTCTGTGTCGGTCTCTTTTTATCTGTCTGTATGTCTGTGTCAGTCTCTTTATCTGTCTCTGTCTGTCTGTGTCGGTCTTTTTATCTGTCTGTGCCTGTCTCTGTCTGTCCGTCGGTCTGTCTATTAATTTATTATATGTGGTTTTGACTTGGGAAAGTCTTGCACACTGTTTCCAGTGTAATGTACGTAGTGGGGACCTGCAGTTTCTTTATTTGTCTGTGTCTGTCTGTCTGTTTTTCTATCTGTCTGTATGTCTCTGTCAGTCTCTTTATCTGTCTGTGCCTGTCTCTGTTTGTCTATTAATTTATTATGTGGTTTTGACTTGGGGAAAGTCTTACACACCGTTTCCAGTGTTATTATCTCTGTCTGTATATTTGTCTCTTTATTTGTCTGTGTCTGTCTGTCTGTGTCAGTCTCTTTATCTGTCTGTGCCTATCTGTCTCCGTCTGTGTCGGTCTCTTTTATCTGTCTGTATGTCTGTGTCAGTCTCTTTATCTGTCTCTGTCTGTCTGTGTCCGTCTTTTTATCTGTCTGTGCCTGTCTGTGTCAGTCTCTTTATCTGTCTGTGCCTGTCTATGTCTGTCTGTCTATTATTTTATTATATGTGGTTTTGACTTGGGAAAGTCTTGCACACTGTTTCCAGTGTAATGTACGTAGTGGGGACCTGCAGTTTTAGGAAAGCCATACAAACCCTTTGGTACCAAATACACACATTTCACAGGTTTAGCATAGTGGGGACCTTGTCTAATAAGTGATGCCTTGTAACTATTTTTTAAACAACTTTATTATAGCCTCCATGCAATGATAATGACAACATGACAGCCATAGAGAACTGCTCTGAGGATTCTGTAACTACTGCAGGCACTTCACGATTCACAGCTGAGGTATGTGTATTTATTATCTCTCTCTGTGTCTTTGTCTCTTTATTTGTCTGTGTCTGTCCGTCTGTGTCGGTCTCTTTATCTCTGTATTTCTGTCAGTCTCTCTATCTGTCTCTGTCTGTCTGTCTGTGCCTGTCTGTCTGTTTCTCTGTCTGTCAGTCTCTTTATCTGTCTGTGCCTGTCTCTGTCTGTGTTGGTTTCTTTTATCTGTCTGTCTGTGTCGGTCTCTTTATCTGTCTGTCTGTGTCGGTCTCTTTATCTGTCTGTGCCTGTTTCTGTCTGTGTTGGTTTCTTTTATCTGTCTGTATTTCTGTCAGTCTTTCTGTCTGTCTGTGCCTGTCTCTGTCTGTGTTGGTCTCTTTTATCTGTCTGTCTGTGTCGGTCTCTTTATCTGTCTGTCTGTGTTGGTTTCTTTTATCTGTCTGTATTTCTGTCAGTCTCTCTGTCTGTCTGTGCCTGTCTCTGTCTGTCTTGGTCTCTTTTATCTGTCTGTCAGTCTCTTTATCTGTCTGTCTGTCTGTCTGTGTTGGTCTCTTTATCTGTCTGTGCCTGTCTATGTCTGTCTGTCTATTAATTTATTATATGTGGTTTTGACTTGGGAAAGTCTTGCACACTGTTTCCAGTGTAATGTACGTAGTGGGGACCTGTAGTTTTAGGAAAGCCATACAAACCCTTTGGTACCAAATACACACATTTCACAGGTTTAGCATAGTGGGGACCTTGTCTAATAAGTGATGACCTTTAACTATTTTTTAAACAACTTTATTATAGCCTCCATGCAATGATGATGACAACATGACAGCCATAGAGAACTGCTCTGAGGATTCTGTAACTACTGCAGGCACTTCACGATTCACAGCTGAGGTATGTGTATTTATTATCTCTCTCTGTGTCTTTGTCTCTTTATTTGTCTGTGTCTTTCTGTCTGTGTCAGTCTCTTTATCTGTCTGTGCCTGTCTCTGTCTGTGTCAGTCTCTTTATCTGTCTGTGCCTGTCTCTGTGTCTGTCTATTATTATTATATGTGGTTTTGACTTGGGAAAGTCTTACACACCGTTTCCAGTGTTATTATCTCTGTCTGTGTCTTTGACACAGACAGAAAAACAGACATATAAAGAGACAGTCTCTTTATCTGTCTGTGCCTATCTGTCTCTGTCTGTCAGTCTCTTTATCTGTCTGTGCCTGTCTCTGTCTTTGTCTGTATCTTTTATCTGTCTGTATGTCTGTGTCAGTCTCTTTATCGGTCTCTGTCTGTCTGTGTCGGTCTCTTTATCTATCTGTGTCTGTCTGTTTTTCTGTCTGTGTCGGTCTCTTTATCTGTCTGTGCCTGTCTATTTCTGTCTGTCTATTAATTTATTACATGTGGTTTTGACTTGGGAAAGTCTTACACACTGTTTCCAGTGTAATGTACGTAGTGGGGACCTGTAGTTTTACGAAAGCCATACAAACCCTTTGGTAACAAATACACACATTTCACAGGTTTAGCATAGTGGGGACCTTGCCTAATAAGTGATGCCTTGTAACTATTTTTTAAACAACTTTATTATAGCCTCCATGCAATGATGATGACAACATGACAGCCATAGAGAACTGCTCTGAGGATTCTGTAACTACTGCAGGCACTTCACTATTCACAGCTGAGGTATGTGTATTTATTATCTCTCTCTGTGTCTTTGTCTCGGTCTCTGTCTGACAGGGATTTTCTCCCTTCCACTTCATTTTCATATTTTTCTTTCTTTTTTGTCCTTAACAGCCTTTGGTTGATTATTCGGACAGCGAAGATGAGGTTTTGTGTTCTAAAATTATGACATCTTTTGAAAAGGTATTTATTTGTATATTTTCTTCCGTTTGTTTTTACCTGCCCCATACCTAAATTGCACTATTTTTAGCTCAATAATGTGAAGTAAATTTAAAAGGACAAATAAAAATTGAAAGAGGACCATCTTTTGGACCTTCTTAAAATCTGTTTTCTAAATGCAAGTTACTATTGTGAATATCGTTTCACACCCATAAGACATTCGTTAATCTTCAGAACACTAATTAAAATATTTTTGATGAAATCCAAGTGCTTTCTTTCCCTCCATCTGAAGTTAGAATGGCAAAATTATTATAATCTGTTTTCTGAAGATGAATAAGGGTCTTATGAGTTTGGAACAACATGAGGATGAGTAATGTTTAATGATAGAATTTTCATTTTTGGGGGAACTATCCCTTTAAATTGATAGACATGGATCGAGCATTTAACAAATGTTGATTTAATAGATACAGATTTTACACATTAATTATAAAGTGTAAAAAAAGGCAACAGTTATTTTTCATTATATGATAAACATACTTTTTTCTAGATCATTTAAAACTTGTCATTCTGATGTTTTTTGTTTGTTTTTTTAGAGATCTGTGATTTGTGATGATTCGGATGATCTCTTTGAAAAGTCCAGTGTAAACAGTAAAGATGACCATACAGACATTCAAGATGACATCAGACGGAATCATGCATCATTTGCAATGAGTGAACAACATTCCGCTTGTACCACAGCATCCAAAAGAGCAAAAAACACCAGAGTAAGTGTTAATTACTTTAATAGCTTGGATAGAATAGAGTAGAGAATAGCCTATGATGGAGGATTAAATGAACTGAATGGTCATTGTCTTTCAAGGCTAGAGGGAAGATTGCTGAGTACTCAGATGGTTCGAGTGAAGATGAGTTATCTGTTAGTGAGGAGGAGTATATTCCTGACACATCAGAGAGTTACACATCAGATAGTAGCATGAGCTTTATTGCTTCACCAAAAGGTAAAGGAAAAAAGTTACAGACTTTGCCAGTCCGGACCAGTTCAGCTGTGAACAGAATCAAAAAGTTCAGCATTAAAAGCAGCGGTGACTTAGGGAGCTCCCAGAACCACGACATAGCCAAAGTTCCTGACACATCTTCCATTCTTGACAGCGCAACATCAGTAGTTATCCCAGCTATAATTAAAAAGAGAGGTGGATTGAGAATGTACAGCAAAAAACAACAGTGCTTTTTTTGTGACGGTGCTTTTACAAAAATTTCTAGACACCTGGAACGAAAGCATAGAAATGAGGTAGAGGTAGCGAAAGCATTAAGTCATCCAAAGGGCTCAAAAGAAAGGAGGATGCAACTGGAGTATCTACGTAACAAAGGGAACTTTGCTTACAATAGTACTGTTATTAATACAGGTGCAGGACTGATGATTCCGCGGAAACTGCCCAAAAAGAACCTGGATGGGGAAAGTTTTATGCACTGCATTTACTGCAAAGGACTCTTCTTAAAGAAAACTCTGTGGCGACATGTCAAGGTTTGCAAATTCAAGCCTGGTGACGAGAAGCCGAAACCTGGAAAAACCCGTGTCCAGGTTCTTTGTGGCTTTGCACAACCTCCCCCACCAGGAGTAACTCATGGTGTTTGGAAGCTGTTAAATTCAATGAACCAGGACCGAGTGGCCCTTGAAACTAGAAATGACTGGTGCATTTTAGAGTTAGGAAAGCATCTTTACAACAAGTATGGATCAAGAGTTAAAATGCATGAACACATCCGCCAAAAGATGAGGGAGCTTGGAAGACTCCTAATATGTGCGAGAGAGGTTTCCCCCCTTACATCTATTAAAGAGCTCATTCATCCCACAAACTTCATGCATACCATCAATGCAGTTAAAAGGGCTGCTGGCTACAATGAAGAGACCAATGTATTTGAAAAGGCTAGTGTGGCTGTGAAACTTGGACAGAGTCTGAACAAAATCGCAATGCTCATTGAGAGCCACTCTACTATTAGTGGAGATGAAGAGACAGGAAAAATTGCGAACAGCTTTCAACAGCTTTATCAGTCTAGATGGCCTGAATACATTTCTTCAACAGCCCGGCGAACACTGGAGGAAGCAAAGTGGAATTCCCCACAATTACTTCCATTCACTGAAGATGTTAAACTCCTTCATATATATCTTGACGAGCAAGAGAAGACCTATCGCAAACTATTGTTAACACAGCCATCATCTCAGCACTGGGCAAAACTGGCCAAGATCACGTTAACTCAGGTTATGCTTTTCAATCGTAGACGAGAAGGGGAAGTGTCACAAATGCCGTTGTCTGCATACATCTCCAGCAACCAATCGGAGGCTCATCCAGATATTAGCATGGCCCTCACGGATTTAGAAAATAAACTATGTCAGTACTTCAAGCGTGTAGAAATCAGAGGCAAAAGAGGCAGAAAGGTTCCTGTGCTTCTCACACCTTCCATGCAAGAATCAATCAGCCTGCTTATTGAAAATCGGAGTAGGTGTGGAATACCAAATGAAAATCCTTTCCTCTTTGCACGTCCATCTGCAATGACGTTTTTCAGAGGCTCTGATTGCATTCGAGAATTTGCTGTTGCATGCAGCGCAAAAAATCCTCAGACTCTTACTTCAACAAAGTTGAGGAAACAGATCGGGACACTTTCTGAAGTTCTTAATCTTAGCAACACAGAGCTAGATCAGTTGGCAGACTTTCTAGGCCATGACATTCGAGTTCATCGTCAATTTTACAGGTTACCCGAAGGCACCCTCCAACTGGCCAAAATTAGTAAAATTTTTCTGGCCCTCGAAAAAGGACGCTTGGCAGACTTCAAAGGGCGAAATCTTAATGAAATCAACATTGATCCAGAAGGTACTATACACTGTACACAACATGGGTTCAGATTTTGGGAATGCTTTGAATAACATTACCTTGTGTTTTAAATTATATATTTCTGTATTTTCTACCTTTAGAGGAAGTTACAGTGGACAGTGATTTGGAGGAGTCCCCTTCTAGTTTGAAAGGTAATGATTACATGTTGTCAGTTTGTTCCATTTATGTTTGCCCAATTAATGGGACATCGGTTGCCCATTTCTGAGTTCATGAGTTGGACTGATTCACGGAATGTCCGCAAAATACCCGTCTGCTGACTCTGAAACCCGGAAGCAGTTCAAGTGGATGATGTAGCACGTCGGCATTGTGGGATTATTGAGAGCGCAGAGAGAGAACAAAACAAAACGCTGTTTTGAAGCGAATTAGAAGCACAAAGCGAGGATTCAGCAGACGTGAGAAAGGCGTTTATAAAGCATATTGTGACGAGTGGGGCGGGGACCGAGGCGGGAACTGGCGGACAATCAAATAAAGACTTTAATTCCAAAATAAACACAAAACTCTTTTGTATCCTTCCAATCTCCTCCATGGGACTTGAGACCGGTGGGTTGAGCAAGTGTCGCTCATCTTCAATCACTCCACCGGCCTTGCTCCGTTCCCACGGCTCTCGGCCCCGCCCCACTCCTCACACATATTTTATATATATATATATATACTTAGTGTTTATTGCTCTTTTGAAGCTGACAACTCAACCATCTGGAGTCCGTTGACGTACACTATATGCCGAAATTGTCACAGATGGGTCTGTTTCTTCCTCTTCTTATCACAGCACTCGCCCAAACCTGGCTCCTGATCAGGCACACCTGCACCCCATGAGCGCTCCAATTAACTCACTCATCAAGCCCCACATAAAAGCACACACCTCAGAATCATTCACCAACTGGTCTCGTAAACTCTACGTGGACTCTACCCTTGGTATCCTTATCCTAAGCAAGCTATTACCTACCTATGAATCTTACCACCTGTCTCCTTCCTCAGTGATCCCTTCCGTCTCCAGCTCAATTCTCCAGTCGAGGTGTCTGTTTCCCGTCAGTCCTGGTCTCCACTCTTCGTCTCTACGAGTCTCCTGTAAGGCAAGAAAGATCAAATTATTTC